>NC_086180.1:8072705-8167863 GCF_023053635.1 Elgaria multicarinata webbii | reverse complement strand
GGCTGGGGAACATGGGTGGGATGTGTAAGGAAGGGGCGAATGGTACTGGGAATGGCCTGTCTTTTAATGTGTTAATTTTATTATGGTTCATAGGAACTGGGAGATAAACGGCCCAGCTGCATGGCATGGGGGAGTCGGGCGAAGCCAGGAACCGCCTGGGGCAAAGTCCGGCCGGCCTTGAGTGAAATTAACATCTCAGGCGGAGGTGTGAAAGATCTTCGCCTGGAAAGCCAAAGGGAGGGGGGAAGGAATTGGAAAAAGAAACTATAAAGCATACTTTAGTGGGGGGAGTGGGGCTGGACTGGCTGACTCCAATGTTGGGTGATGTATGAGATGTAACTTAGTTTATGGCTTGCTTTTTCTGGGTTCTTATATATATGCATGTTTTAATAGTTTTAGTTTGCTAATCCCATGTAACCTACCCCTATCCTGAAATAAAGGTCTTAAACCTCCAAATTGTGAGCTGTGTGTGTCCATTCTGGGGATCTGTGCTAAATCCAGTCTAAGGGCCAGCTTTTGCTGGGACGTGCTTCCTTTACAGGATGGTGCTGTTGCACCCATGTCCTGCTTGTGGGTTCCTTGTTGCTGGACTGCATGGACCCTTGGTCTGATCCAGCATGGCTCCTCTCATGTGCTTATGGTCTTATGTATCTTCTCAGAGCCCATCAACATGTGACAGTGCTGAATGGGCAGGGGAGGAGTAAAACCCAAGGAAGCAACATTTTCCTTGTAGGGGAAAGAGGCCAGGCTGCCTTAAAAGGCCTTCCCACTGAGAATTATTGGCTGCCCTGCTTGAGCCTGACTTTCTGAGTTTATACTCATCCAAGTCCTCCCCTCCCTCTGGATGCTTCATGCTCAAGGACAAAGCCACCAGAGCATTAAGGGGAGGGATCTAAAAATTACATCACGGAATATTTACCTTTCAATCTGCAGCTCGCACATTCCTTGTTCCAATCAAAATGCTAATATTTCAAAAGGTACATTCTGATGAAACTGTCAAGTCCAATAGGCTACAAAACATTTTCAGTTCCCAATAATCATCTTGGCTTATTTAGCTTCTCCCTTCTGTTGCAAATCTTTACTAAACATGCAAGTTTAACCATATTCAAGGTGTGCCAGGTCCTTGTAAGCTAGCTTGCTTCTCAGAGACCTTGAGCCTGCTTCTACACCTCCCATACGGTTTTTGAGTTGTTTGAAAGAAAGAGGAATATTTTAACATTTAAATTTTTATTTGACCACAGAAGAACCTTGTGAGAAAGACCACCATGACTCTCATTTTATTGATAGTGATCAAAGGCTGAGGCATAATGACTTGCCACCCAGAGAGCGATGAAGCTGAAGCAGTATCTGATCTTATGTCTTTCAAGACCAGAATCAATGGGTAGAGCATAGACATGACTGATCACTACTAGTGTTTAGATACCGTGTCATCATCATCATCATCATCATCATCATCATCATCTCTTTTCTCCCTCGTGGAAGTTTTTCTTGATGGACATGACAGGCATTGCCAGGTCATGCTGTCTTTTACTGATTCAGGAATTTATTGACAATTGAGCAAGTTTTAAATACATTCAAAACAATATGCAAAATTTAAGAACACACAACAGACAGTACGCACTGAGACAACCTAATTTGAGCAATCAGCCAAACCATAGAAACAAGAAAAGGAAAGTCTTAACCTGGCACCAAAACGATAACAATGTTGGCACCAGACAAGCCTCATTGAGGAGATTGTTCCATAGTTGGGAGAGGCGTTCCGTCAGGTATTGTGGTCCCAAGCCGTGTAAGGCTTTATAGGTTAAAACCAACACCTTGAATCGGGCTTGGAAAGGTACAGGCAGCCAATGCAAGCAGGCCAGAGTCTTATGTGTTCGAACCTTCTGGTCCCCTTACTCAATACTCATTTTGCACAAGCTACAGCTTCTGAGCCATCTTCAAAGGCAGCCCTACGTAGAGTGCATTGCAGTAACCTAACGTGGAGTTTACCATGGCATAGACAACTGAAGCCAGGTTATCCCTGTCCAGGTAGGGGCGTAGCTGGGCCACCAACCAAAGTTGGTAGAAGGCACGCCATGCTACTGAGTCCACCTGAGCCTCAAGTGACAATGATGGTTCTAGGCAAACCTGCAAGCTAGGACCTTACTCCTTCAGGGGGAGTGCAACCGCATCCAGAACAGGTTGAACATATATAGCAAATACGTCGGGTTGTACTGGAACACTGAGTGCCATGCCTTTCTTGGATTATGTGGGGCATGTTCTTTTTACTGTGTTCAATCTGTGTTCATTTCTATGCTACATTGCACCTTGCGCAATAGGTTCATAGCCCACAGCAGTTGTGGGTGGCCAGTGCTGGCATGGTGGTGCCCACCCACCCTGCTACAGGGCTTTGACGGTGGCACTGCATAACAGGTCGTGATGTACGTCTCATAAAATCCTAGCTCTATTTATACATCCAAAGCAGACCATCTGTCAAACAGTTCAAAACAGTTACTGTTGTGTGTCCTTTTTTTTCCTTTTTTTAAAAAGTTTTTTTCTCCCTCGCCACTATGACACTGAAAAACATGCACGGCTCCCAACTATGGAGCTGTCACAATTGCAGAAGCAAAGTGTGTCTTTCTGAAAGTTCGAAACGACACCAAGCCGTGAATGCTTCAGACAGTCTTCCACATATTGCAATGAGCCTTGATTCCAGAAGAGTACGTTTTGGATTGCTGAATTCACCCTAATCTTATCCAATCATTCCTACCCATCTTTTCAAATTCCACTTGCCCCTGATCCTCCTGACTCCATATGGCATCATTACATTATTGACGGCTAACTTCTGACAAACAATTAGGGCAGTGCTCCGCTTCTCTTCGGGTCAGAGAAGCAGAAGCGGATCGGGGTGCTTTGCCTCCCATTAAGGCAGAAGTGAAGAGGATCGGGGGGCAGCGGAGCATCGCGGAGCGGATCGAGATGAAGGCGGATCCTTCGCCTCGATCCAGAGCTCCGAAAAAAAAGTAAGGGGGCCTTACCTGGCACTGCCACCACCCATGCAGTGACGGTGGTAGAGCCAGGTAAGGGGGCAGGGGGAGGGGGTCTTACTTGATCTGTCGTGGCCCATCGCTGTCTTCACTAGAGCCTGCGGCTCAACCCAGAAGTGTGGGACCCAAGTGGGGCCTACAGTTCCGGGATGAGCCACGGGCTCTAGTGAAGATAGCAATGGGCTGCGATGGACCAGGTAAGTGGTGTGCACGAGGGGGAGTTACCTGGCCCTGCCACTGCCGCCGCCCATGTGGCGACAGCAGCAGAGCCAGGTAAGGGGGCAGGGGGGGAATGGCCTTACCTGCTTCCATCCGTGATCTGGCAGCGGCTTCAACTGATCCCAAGGACTCAAACCAGAAGACCAGGCCGCAGCTGCAGCCTGGTCTTCCTGTTTGAGTCCTCGGGCTCAGTTGAAGCAGCCGCCGGACCGCGGACAGATGCAGGTAAGGGGGAGGAGGAAGGGGGGCTTACCTGGTGCCGGTGCCGCCGCTGCAGAGCTCCGATTCAGATGCAGAGCTCCACAGCAAAGCAAAGCAGACCACTGGTGGAGCGGACCCGATCCGGAAGTTGCGGATCGGGGGGGGGGTCCGTGCACAGCCCTACAAACAATGCCCATTCATGGCAACAGATATCCAAGATCACTGGGTAGAGCACATGCATGGCTGAGCATGACTATTGTTAAAACACCTTTTATTTTATTTTTTTAAAGCTCTCATTGTTATGCGAGAACAATATGCTTTAGCGCTGAGAACATTTCCCATCCATCAACCTGTTATACATTCAATACTGTTGAGTGAGAACTGACTCAAGTGTAAAGAAAAAAAATCTGATGCCTGTTCCTGGTTTTGCAAAAGCCAATGTTTTCTCTTGCCCCAGGAGCCCAGGAGAGACTAAAATGAGATTCTTCCCACACCGTAAGCTTCAAAAACTCTAGATATTTTCACTGGTTGTGTATGGATTTCCCAAAGAATTGTGTTCGAAATCCTGTAACATCATTTTTGGAACAGGGCACTGAGATCTTCCTTGGCCTTGAGAAATGATCTCCCTCACAGTCAATATGAATTGTGGGTGGCAATTACCAGCAAAAAGTGTAGAAGGCCTCGGGTGTGTGCGTGGAAAGACTCCCTTTCAACGAAGAGATTTAAATCAACTTTTAATTGGCAGCTTGAGTACTTGACCAACCACCTCCTCCATTAACCTCCATATTATTTATCCCCAACCTCTTTATCTGCTGGCTATAGCTGCAATGACTCAAACCCCACACCACCTTTCCCCCTCCTCTGTTCCACTGAGGGCCAGCCTCTCCCGTTCTATGTACAAAAACTAACTGGGCTAGCAGTTGAATTTTTCTCTTAACAGTGGTGATTGGACAGCATCCCCCACTGCACCTGAAGACAGAAGACCACCTTAGGGGGTTCAGGATAGGATGCACAGCACACAGAGCTCTCACCTCTAGTACCTTGCTTTTGCCTCCTAGCATCTGCCACCGAATCGCCCCTGGCCACGTTTATTGACACTCTCAAAGAATTCTAAAAGCTTAGTGAGACCGGACTTACCTTTGCAGAAGCCATGTTGATTCTTCTTCAGCAGTGCTGGTCCTTCTATTTTCTTACTAATTTTATCTTTAATCATTCTTTCAAGTAATTTACCCAGAACAGATGGTTCAGCTAACCAGCCGGTAATTAAAAGACTTAGATAATAAAATCAGTCCATGGACAAGTTGGATACATTTTGACCCCATTTGAACTCCCATAAACTCAAATGTGACAATTCAAAGCCCCTTTAGGGATGGACACATCTGCTAGCGTCTCTCTCTCTCTCAACAGATTTCGTTTTAAATCTCAAGTTCTTTCTGTCACCTTTACGAAGAAATGTGCAAATATGTATCAGTTCTTATCAAAAAAACAAACTTGATAACATTCTCACCTGTTTGTAGTCATGTTACCAGAGCCCTTTTAGGAATCCTTCATGGTGCAAAAAACAGTCAACTTGTTTCCAAAATACACTCATGGCTATAGGATTTCCACCAATGCTGGTAATCATGGATGATCTCCACACTACCAACTTGTCCCTGTTCAAGGTTATGGTTTCTGAAAAACAGTAATTTGTGTTGGTCCCTATCCTAGCTGGCTTGCAAATGCTTTTCTATTTTGTCTTTCTAGCTCTATATTTTTCAGTTAGTCACCATTGTGATTCTGGCAGCTGGCTGTGGCACGAACAATGCACAATTACAGCAATACATTTGAGAAGTTTACAAGGGGAGGCTTGTCACATGGATACTTGATTCCTATCATTGTTAAAGCCATCACTCAAAAGCCTCATTATCCTGCATGAACAAGATGCCACATCTATGGAGAAGAATATAGCTAATCCCTCTTGTTATTCCTGAGATGCCACATTAGTTAAAATGGCAGAGAAGGTAAAAGGTAGGGTGACCATATGAAAAGGAGGACAGGGCTCCTGTATCTTTAACAGTTGTATTGAAAAAGGAATTTCAGCAGGTGTCATTTGTATATATGGAGAACCTGGGGAAATTTCCTCTTCATCACAGCAGTTAAAGTTGCAGGTGCCCTGCCCTCTTTTAAATCTGGTCACAGTATAGCTGCAGTATAGCTCCTGCAGCTTTAACTGTTGTGATGAAGAGAAAATTTCACCAGGTTCCCCATATATACAAATGACACCTGCTGAAATTCCCTTCTCAATACAACTGTTAAAGATACAGGAGCCCTGTCCTCATTTCCATATGGTCACCCTATAAAAGGTAAATGGCCTGGGAAATACAGCAAACCTCTATGGGCATGCCGGCACCTGCCTTTTCCCCCAGGATCATCCCTTCAGGCAGAGATGAACCCTCCATTTCCCTAGGATATCTGGAAACACTTTTATCCTGGTTTTTCCCCCAGTCCCAGGATGATCGTGAGGACCACAGCCTTTTCATTTATTTTTTACTTACTTTTTCACTGGAGTGTAAGTGTGCTCCAGCTCCTGCCTTTTTTTAAAAAAAAAATGGCAGGCATGATGGCACAACGTCCCTCTTCCCTTCCGGGACATCACACTTCCGTTTAGATGGCCAGGGATGATCCCGGAAGCAGGTAAGTCCAGGATCGTCGTCCCTCCCTCCCTCCCTCCTTCTACACCCTTAGGTGTAGACATGTCCGATGACCGTGTTGTTGAGTACTTTTCCATTCCCACAGGACGACTTGACAGAAAATTGGGCCCTCTGGTGCTATGGAGAACATTCAGAGATTACCGGACTAAATCCTACTTACAAGTATCTTAAGGGCAAAATTCTATGGCAATAGCCATCAGTCTTTGAACTTGAAAGTTGCTGAATATCCAGTGCGGGTTGGCTTCAGCACAGAAGCGGTCTTTGCTTCTGTTCTCTAGCCACACTGCATGTTTGCTAGATAGTTGATTTCACTGATTAGCAGTGGGGCTTCATAGTGTGTGTGTGTGGGGGGGAGGCCAGGTCAATACAGGGCAATACAGGAAAAGTCATATGGCCTCCCTCTGGTGGCAGCGGAAAAGACCACAGGAAGGGAAAGGCAAAAAGTAGGGTTGTGCTCCGCTCCGTTATGGATCCTCAAATCTGAAGTGGAGCAGGATATATTTAGCCTGGAGAAGAGAAGATTGAGCGGAGACATGATAGCACTCTTCAAATACTTAAAAGGTTGTCACACAGAAGAGGGCCAGGATCTCTTCTCGATCCTCCCAGAGTGCAGGACACGGAATAACGGGCTCAAGTTACAGGAAGCCAGATTCCAGCTGGACATCAGGAAAAACTTCCTGACTGTTAGAGCAGTATGACAATGGAACCAGTTCCTTAGGGAGGTTGTTGGCTCTCCCGCACTAGAGGCCCTCAAGAGGCAGCTGGACAAGCATCTGTCAGGGATGCTTTAGGGTGGATTCCTGCATTGAGCAGGGGGTTGGACTTGATGGCCTTGTAGGCCCCTTCCAACTCTGCTATTCTATGATTCTATGATTCAGGCCAATCCACCCCTCCAAAGCCCGGTTCTGGAGTGGACTGGGGGAGGTCCGTATTGGCCTGAAGCAGTTCGGACTAGTCTGAAGCGATTCGGACCATTCTGAAGCCAGGTAAGTGGGGAGGGGAGCTTACGTGGCTCCCCCATCCGCTGCTGAAGACGTCCATGTGGCGGCAGATGGCGGAGCCAGATAAGGGTGAGGGGGGCTTATTCGGCCCCTATTTTGTCCCCCCTTCCCCACTTAGCTGCTTCCGCCATCCGCCACAGAGGCAAGTAAGGGGGAAGGGGGGGCAAAATGGGGGCCGAATATTGATCTGGACCTCCGGATTCAGTTCCAGAGTGGATCAGGGGAGGTCCGGATTGACCCGAACCGGTTTGGCCTGATCCAAAAGGCCTGGATCAGGATCCGAAGCCGTTTGAGGGCCCTATGCACAGCCCTAGCAAAAAGGTGGTGGGGTTACACTGGGTTTTTTTTTTCTCCTGTCATGGAACAGGGACTTGCGTACAGATCTATGACACTCCATTTTTATACTTATTAAAAAATTGGCCAAAATGTCTCTTATTTATTTATTTATTTATTTATTTATTTATTTATTTATTTATTACATTTATATACCGCCCCATAGCTGAAGCTCTCTGGGCAGTTTACAAAAGTTAATTATTATTATTTATAATTAGTAAATTAACAGGGATGTGCAAATCAGCAAAATTCGAGATTGCCAAAGTTCTCAAAATTCCATTTCAAAGCTTGTTCCGACTCAAGTCCATATCAGATTGTGTTACTTTGCTTTGGGGGGAGGTTTTTTTTTTGCATGAAAATCTATGAGTATTTTTGTGCATATTTCCCCCCAAATGTTTACATCAATTGTGTGCATCTTTGAAATATACACATTATTCTCCCATTCATTAAACCATATTTGTGCACTTTCGGTGCATATATATTTTTCTTGCAGTCTTTCCAAATGTACGCTTGCTGTCAAACACATTTGGGGGGCGGGGTCTGTGTGAATCATACTGCCAGCTCAGAAATGTGCAGACCACAACCACAGATTACATCTGAGCCTGTGTTTGGGTTGAAAGATGTGAACTGGGTCAATTCTGATCAAAACCAAACTGAGACGAATTTGTCATACGTCCCTGCCAATGATCAACTTGGATCAGCGAAGATGAAGGTGATAGCGAAGGCATTCTCTCCTCCATTTCATTCAACACCAGGCCTGAAAGTAAATGTTCCCTTGGGTGCCATGATCATACTTGAGCTTTTCTATGATGGAGCCTTGTGCTCATCCATCCTTAATAGACTAAGAGGAAATCTCTTCTCCAGAAGCTCTCTAAATCAACTGTTCATATCCATATCTTGACATATCACATGACTGCCAATTAGCAGAACCTCTCCAGTCCTGTGGAAGTCCCCTCCTTTGCCCCTTTGCAAAGAGTGAAGGGACAGACACTTAGTTTCACCAAATATGGGTCCCTACTCCTCCCTGTCATTTTGTCCCAATTCCCAAGTCATGGTGTTTATTCAGTGCTGTCTCTAATATAATCCAATAGACTAAAAAAGAATCCCAAAGAAAACAAAAGAAAATCGTGCCCATCCATGGCCAATGTTGCATGGGGAATAAATTAGGGTTGTGCTCTGCTTCTCTTCGGATCGGAGAAGCAGAAGCGGATTGGGGTGCTTCGCCTCCCCTTAAGGCAGAGACGAAGAGGATCAGGGGGCAGCAGAGCGTTGCGGAGCGGATCGAGATGAAAGCAGATCCTTCGCCTCGATCCGTAGCTCCACAAAAAAGGTAAGGGGGCCTTACCTGGTGCTGCCGCCACCCATGCGGCGATGGTGGCAGAGCCAGGTAAGGGGGAGGGGTTTTTTACCTGGTCCATCGCAGCCCGTCGCCCACTTCACTAGAGCCTGCTGCTCAACCCATAAGTGTAGGCCCCAAGCGGGGCCTATAGTTCTGGGTTGAGCCACGGGCTCTAGTGAAGCTGGCGACGGGCCACGACGGACCAGGTAAGTGGTGTGCGTGAGGGAGGTTTAGCTAGTCATGCCACTGCCGCCCATGCAGCGACAGTGGCAGAGCCAGGTAAGGGGGCAAGGGGAGGGGGTCTTACCTGCGTCCGTCCGCAGTCCGTCTGTGGGTTTAACTGAGCCTGAGGACTCAAACCAGAAGACCAGTGGCCTGGTCTTCCGGTTTGAGTCCTCGGGCTCAGTTGAAGCAGCCGCTTCAACTGAGTGGTCTAACCATGGCTTAGTGTGTTGTCTGAACAGGCCCACTGTTGTCAACCCTACCCAGTGCCTGTTTATCCTACCCTGTGCCTGTCTGCATTCTCTTCCCCTCCTTATTGTTTTATTATGGTTTTATTAGAATGTAAGCCTATGCGGCAGGGTCTTGCTATTTACTGTTTTACTCTGTACAGCACCATGTACATTGATGGTGCTATATAAATAAATAAATAAATAAATAAATAAATAAATAAATAATAGACTGAACCATTAAAAAAAAACTAGACCCAAGCACTTGCCAGCACCACTATGTGGGGAGTGTCTCACAAAGACATTACGAAAATTCAAGCTGATCCATTTTACTGGATGTGAGTCTTGTTTGTCTGTGTGTTTCCATGTATGTATGCACCTTCTCCTTTTCTCTGTCAGTGTGCTACTGTTTCTCTCTCTGGAACCCATTCTCTCTCTCTCTCTCTCTCTCTCTCTCTCTCTCTCTCTCTCTCTCTCTGTGTGTGTGTGTGTGTGTGTGTGTGTGTCTCAAACAACAATCTGAAACAAAATTCTCACCCATCTGCACTGGCCAAATTCAATAGGAACAGCTATTCAGCAACATGTAGAGAACCACATCAGAAAACAGCGATGGCAATTCTAATTCATCTCCACTCACATGATGGAATAACCAGGGGTTTAAGTGTAGACTTAAAAGCATTCAAAGCCTTCCGACTGGATGGACACATCTGGTAGTTTTGCTTTCTCCCACATTCACATATGTTAAACCTCAAGTTCTTTCCTTCCTGTTTATGCAGAAATTAGCAAATGTTGATAAGCTCATGTCAAAAAATGAACCACATGAAATTCTCACCCATTGCTAGTGGTTGGTTCCTCCACAAAGCATGCATCTTATTCCCCTGGTATCTTCCTTTTTCTCTTCCAGGTCTACAGGAATCTAATTAAATGATAAAATCAATTTAATCTACTCTACAATCTAATTATGCTGGGGCCAGGACCTCACACACAGTTTGCTGAGAATTCTCTACCAGCAGTGGCGCAGTGAGTACATGCGCATAACACTCGCTGAGGTACCATGTGAAGCTGGGGGTATGCATGTGAGAGCGTACAGCTGCTTCACGTTATGGGATAAGGGAGAACAAATTTTATTGACTGTGGCAAAATCCATTTTGGAAGAGTTTGAAAGAAGCTGGTCAATGATGTTAATAACAGTATTGAGTTGTTTTGTGAGAGGCGGTGATGGAAAACCAAAGAAATATTTTTGTTGACAGATGCGTTGTTTTTGTTCGGTACTGGAACAATACGTATCAAGACAATGTTCACTGTTTAAAACAAAAACAGGAACATAAGAAGAGCCCTGCTGGATCAGACCACGGGTCCATCTAGTCCAGCATCTGTTCACACAGTGGACAACTAGCTGTCTACCAGGGACCAACAAAGCAGGACATGGTGCAACAGCACCCTCCCACTCATATTCCTCAGCAACTGGTGTATATAGGCTTGCTGACTCTGATACTGGAGGTGGCACATAGCCATCTCGGCATGTCTTTCAGATATCTCAACTTGGTTGCTTCACTGTCGTTTGAAACTTAATATGGCAAAGACTGAATTGCTTGTTTTTCCTCCTAAACCTTCTCCTCATCTCTCATTCTCTCTTACTGTCAATGATGTTACACTTACTCCAGTCAAGGAAGCTCGTAGTCTTGGCTTTATATTTGATTCCTCGCTCTCCTTTATTTCTCATATTGAGACAGTAGCTAAATCCTGTCGTTTTTTCCTGTATAATATTGCCAGGATTCGATCATTTTTGTCTGTCTCTTCTGCCAAGACTCTTGTTCATGCATTGGTTATATCTCGGATGGACTACTGCAACCTTCTTCTCACTGGCCTTCCTTCTTCTCACATCAGTTCGTTGGTTCCTGTTCACCACTCTGCTGCTAAGATCATCTTCTTGGCTCGCCGCTCTGACCATGTTACTCCACTTCTGAAATCTCTTCATTGGCTTCCAATTCACTTCAGAATCCAATATAAACTTCTCCTGTTGACCTACAAAGCTTTTCACTGTCTAGCTCCTTTCTATCTTTCCTCTCTCATCTCACACTATTGCCCCGCTCGTGCTCTTCGCTCCTCTGATGCCATGTTTCTCGCCTGCCCAAGGGTCTCTACTTCCCTTGCTCGGCTTCGTCCATTTTCTTCTGCTGCCCCTTACGCCTGGAATGCTCTTCCAGAACATTTGAGAACTACAAGTTCAATCGCAGCTTTTAAAGCTCAGCTAAAAACTTTTCTTTTTCCTAAAGCTTTTAAAACTTGGTTTTGTTCTGACTTTTATACTGTTAGTTTTACTCTACCCTGTGCCTGTTTGGTGCATTCTCTTCCCCTCCTTATTGTTTTATTATGATTTTATTAGAATGTAAGCCTATGCGGCAGGGTCTTGCTATTTTACTGTTTTACTCTGTACAACACCATGTACATTGGTGGCGCTATATAAATAAATAAATAAATAAATAAATAATAGTTGCCACTGATAGCCTTCTCCACCAGGGATTTATCCAACCCTCTTTCAAAGCCATCCAAATTAGTGTCCATCTCTACATCTTCTGGTAGCGAATTCTATAGTTTAAACTATAGAAACCAAATGCACAGTTACAAGATGGGGGATACTTGGCTCAGCAATACTACAAATGAGAAGGATCTTGGAGTTGTTGTAGATCACAAGCTGAATATGAGCCAACAGTGCGATATGTCTGCAAGAAAGGCAAATGCTATTTTGGGTTTCATTAATAGAAGTATAGCTTCCAAATCACATGAGGTACTGGTTCCTTTCTATTCAGCCCTGGTTAGGCCTCATCTAGAGTATTGTGTCCAGTTCTGGGCTCCACAATTCAAGAAGGATGCAGACAAGCTGGAGCGTGTTCAGAGGAGGGCAACCAGGATGATCAGGGGTCTGGAAAAAAAGCCCTATGAAGAGAGCCTGAAAGAACTGGGCATGTTTAGCCTGGAGAAGAGAAGATTGAGGAGAGACATGATAGCACTCGTCAAATATTTAAAAGGTTGTCACACAGAGGAGGGCCAGAATCTCTTCTCGATCCTCCCAGAGTGCAGGACACGGAATAACGGGCTCAAGTTAAAGGAAGCCAGATTCCAGCTGGACATCAGGAAAAACTTCCTGACTGTTAGAGCAGTGCGACAATGGAATCAGTTACCTAGGGAGGTGGTGGGCTCTCCCACACGAGAGGCCTTCAAGAGGCAGCTGGACAAGCATCTGTCAGGGATGCTTTAGGGTGGATTCCTGCATTGAGCAGGGGGTTGGACTCGATGGCCTTGTAGGCCCCTTCCAACTCTGCTATTCTATGATTCTAACTATGCGCTTTGTAAAGAACTCGTTCCTTTGACGTGTCCTGAATCTACCACCAATCAGCTTCATGGAATGACCCCGGGTTCTAGTATTATGGGAGAGGGAAAAAAATAACCCCTGATCCACATTCCCCACATTAATTATAATTGCGAGAAAGGGCTGTAGCTCAATAGTTGAGCACATGTTTTCCATTCAAAAAGTCCCATGTCCACTTCCTAAGATCTCCAAGTAGGGCTCAGAAAGACTTTTGTGAAGCCCGAGAGGGCATCTGCTAGTCAGTACGATATTGATCTGGATGGCCCAATGCTCTAACTCAGCATTAGGTTCACTGTTCCTATGTACTTGTAGAAGCAAAAATCAAGCAATATCTACTAGCCACATCATATACAAAACTGCATCCACTAGCAGACATTTGGGAGAATGACCATACTTGTTTTGCCAGGAGAATCTCTGGCATTTCTAGATAAGAAGATCTCACGTTAGGAGAAAATCACTGGCCAAGGATGGATGAATCTGTTGCTTTCCGTTCCTCTTGGTTTCTCTCAATCTCTTTTTTTTCCCCTCCAGTCTTAAGCTCATCCCAAACCTTGAGTGGGGAGAGGTGGGGAACCTCACATGAAAATTTGAATGCATTTTTGTGCTCATTTCTTCTAATATGTGCATTTTTGCATGCAATATATATACACATTTCCTGCAAGCAGCTATCCTAACAAAATGCAGTGAAACGTTCTTTTCGGAAAGATGTACCTTTCTGTGTGCTCGTTTCCCTTCTATATATAGTTTTGCATGCATGTTTCGGTTGGAGAACTCCACTGAAAACTTGTTATTTTTGAAGGATAACTCCCTTTCAGGTCACGTATGGAACTCAAAGTGTGAAATTGGGTAATTTTGCATTAAAATTTGACCCTGGTGAATTTCTCCCCCATGTCTATAGTTGGCTATATAAACCCACAATCCAAAGGTGGCATTACTATTGGAATATTTCTGGTCATACAAAATTCTGTGGCTAGATTAACTGGAACCTTGAAATCCTTAAAAGACTGGCTGCCAGTTCTCCTCTCATATTTTCCTTTCCAGTTAGTAAGGTCAGCATCTCAGTCCCCTGCTCCAGTTACCCCCACCAAATGAGGTGAGGTAGGCAGCTACAAGAGAGAGAGAGCCTTTCCCGTGGTGGCACCTAGTTTGTGGAATGCCCTCCCCAAAGAGGCTCACCCGTAACGTACATTACGGTCTTCCTGGTGCCAGTGAAAATGTATGGTTTTTTTATTATTATTATTCTCCCATTTTAAGGACTCATTTTTAATGCTTTTAGTATTCTGTTCTGCTGCTGGTTTTAATTTGGTTTCATGATGTTGTAATGGTTTTATTCTTTGCTGCAGATTTTATCTTGGTTATATCCTGCACTGCTTTTATGGTTTGTTTTCACATTTGCACTAAATCTTTTTAAAGTATTTCACACTGCCCAGAGAACTTCGGTTATTGGGTTTAAAAGTAGAGTCAATAAATAAACAAATAAGCAAACAAGTCATTGTCTTACCCACATGGGAAATACCTTCCCAATGCTAAAACAGCTTCTGGGGGTATTTATGTGCATAATTCAAAATGCTGGAAAATTCTAAATTTTCCTGGGAGCGTTGGATTGCCTCTGAGACCTGCACTTGGGCTTGATGGAAGCATCTAGCCAACCACTATGGTAAATAATAAAATAGATCACAGGGAAGAGGAATTATGGAATTAATTACATCCCATCAAAGGTAATGTTTGGTACTCAGAGCTGAGTTGGTTAAATAATTCACCTACTCAAAAAGAGCCAATAATGTTGTGCTCCTTCAGAAAAATAATTACAAAGCTGGACAGTGGTGCAAAACATACTTCAAACCATTTGATCGTAATGCCCCTGGTCTTTATCTAAAATTAGGTCCATTTCCTATTTTTGTTTCTTTTATCTACCCAGCTCACATATCTCCAGCCAACTCATTTATATCTGAAGAGTATAACACACACAGCTCAGATGGCTGTTTAAACAGTTCATACTTCACTCTTAAAAACAGGCAGTAGATATATTTGTGTTTTGAACTGGAACTGGGTGCAGGCCAAAATCTTTCTGATGTACAATAACTTTGAATCCTTTTTAATAACAATAAAAGGAGGTGTGACAGGATTCTTCTTGCCACCTCCTCTACATGAACTTCAATTCTAAGAAAACAGAAATCTACTCTACAAATAGATATTGCATTCTTCCCTGACCTGGTGTCCTTCATACCAGTGTGGCATGGAGAGCCAGTGTGGCGTAGTGGCTAGAGTGCCACACTGGGAGTCGGGAGATCTGGGTTCTAGTCCCTGCTCGGCCATGGAAGCCCACTGGGTGACTTTGGGCCAGTCACAGACTCTCAGCCCAACCCACCTGGTTGTGATGATAAAATGGAGAGGAGGAAGATTATGTACACCACCTTGGGTTCCTTGGAGAAAAAAAGGCAGGATATAAATGCAATAATAAATAAATGAAATGAAATGAAGTAGACTATAACTCCCACCATCCCAAGCCAATGCTTCTGAGGGCCGGTGCCAGACAATTTTGGACTCTAGCCAAGGCGAGCTACTTGCACCCCCCAAAAAATTGCCAACTTCAATTCAGCTGTTTAAGAAGAGTTTCTAAACTATTATATTTCCCTTTTATTATGTTTTTTTTCCCTTAAAACAGCTAATTTGTATAAAACTGTGACCCTTAAAGATCAGTACTGCACCCCTCTGAGGTCTGCACCCTAGGCGGCTGCCTAGTTGGCATAATGGTAGTGCCGGCCCTGGTGATTGGCCATGCTGTGGATGAAGGAAGCTGTAGTCTAACACATCTGGAGGACTGCAGACTGGGAAAGGCTTATACAGTGGTCATTTACGCCTTCCTTGGACCCCGGATCCAGGGACCTCAGCAAAGAGACCTGGGGGATTACAGTTTGGTAAAAATGCCTCCCTCCATCCAAAAGAATTCCCTATATGCAGAAAATGAATCTGTAAGGGAGAAGGGCAGGCCAAAAACTCTAGCTGTTTATATCCATCTGTATCCCCAAAGTGGAGTAGCATTCCATGAGTTTTGCCCTCATCTGTAGGCTGAAGTGGTACAATCCAACCACATTAATGAGAACTAGTATTTTGAAGGTCATTTTTCTCCCCTGTCTAAGCTCTGGCAGCCTCATTCAGAATTCTCTCAGTCTCTCCACAGCCGTACGTACAAGTCGTAAGTGGTACAGGCCCATGAGAGGCCTGCAGCAGAAACAGCACGCTTGAATTTTCTGCCAGATTTATCTTCGCAATGGCAATGCAAGAAGAGCACCAGTTAACTTTGTGTCTCTCTTTCCATTATGTATACATAACGCTTGCATTTATTCTCCAGGGGAGATTGATCGTTGACTTTTAATGCCAAATAAAAGCATTTAAACATCTTTTGGTCAATATGTTTCTGTTAAACTTCACTCAAGTTTTTGCTGGCTACTTTTTCTATCTTGGTAATTTAGCTTTGGGGGCGGGGTGAGGGGG
Organism: Elgaria multicarinata webbii; assembly: GCF_023053635.1. NCBI lineage: Eukaryota > Metazoa > Chordata > Lepidosauria > Squamata > Anguidae > Elgaria > Elgaria multicarinata. The sequence continues at coordinate 8,151,740 of NC_086180.1, read as the reverse complement.
GTGCTTCCAATGGAGGCTTTGATGTCCCCTGCAGCTCTGAAATGTTCCAATCTGTGAGATTTATGGAGTTTATTTAAGACTGTACCTTTCTATATTAAAACAGAATCTACTTCTCCTTTTGCAGTTTAATTTGGCCAGGCGACCCCACCCCGCACACACACACACACACACACAGACTGCCTCCTCTCCTGCTTCTTTCTGTAGAAATATTGCTTTGTTCAAGTGCAAACAATATATTTAATTGCTTTCCCAGTGCCAAATGGAACAGAAGACCTGCACAGAACTGCTCTCTTGGAGATCAAAACAACCCTCCTGCCTTGAAAAGTCTCAGAACTTCGTATAATACGATCCTGGGTTATATAAGCCATTTGGAGCTATGAGTTTGAGGGTCTATGTGAATATGGAGCGATGCAGAAAAGAAGTGACTCACACCATGTCACTCTTTAATTGAATGGTTTCAGTGGGCTGAGGACTCAGATTAATCCAAAGGCTGAATGGAATTGCACACCGATAGTCATTTGGCAATGTCCTCAAAGGGAATTGGGAGCTAGTAGGACTTTTGACGTACATATTCACTGAATGAACAAGGAAGGGTGGTGAAATAAAATTCTACTCTCCTCATTAGCAGATGCATAAATACATTCAATTAACCCAAAGTCCTTTCAGTTTAACGTGTTGACCCTGTTCAGATGACACGCTAACCCATGGTTAGACTACTAACCCTTTTGCAGCAAATGGTGAGTGGGTGTGTTCAAACCATGGTTATGTAATCACCATGGTTAGGAATAGTTCACATGACACACTAAGGCCTTTGCTAGACCAGGCTATATCCCGGGGTGATACCCGGGATTATTCCTGTGCATCCAGATGAAGCACAGGGGATCCTGGGCTCAGGCAGGGATCAACCCTCCTTGGCCCCGGGATATGGCCCTACCCTTTGGCCCCGCTTTCTCCCGCGGTCTCGGGCCCGTTTATTTATTTATTATTAATTATTTATTACATTTTTATACTGCCTAATAGCCAAAGCTCTCTGGGTGGTTCACAAAGTTCTTTGGGCGTTTCCGCGGCTTTTCCCAGCTCCGCGCGATTCCTCGGGGCTAGGGTGGAGGGAGCGGGAAATCATTTTTTTAAAAAAACCTTACTTTTCCACTCGAGCGCTCATGAGCAGCAGGTTCTTTAAGTAATTTTAATAATGGTGGGCGCGACGGCTCTCTTCTTGAGCGCATCACGCCTGACGTGTAAACGAGGGTGGGATCTCACGTTATTCACAATGCAAGAACACCCCTCCTCTCCCCTGGACTTTCAGCTAGGTCTAGCAAAAGCCCGTGTCAAGATTCACATGACATGCTAAGCCATAATGTTTAGTTCAATGTGCTTATCACTGTGGCTTAGTGTGTCATCTGAACAAGGTCATCGTGGCTTAGTATGTTGGATGAAGCCTTCCCAACCATGGTGGCTACATAACCATGGTTTAAACACACTCACTGACCATTTGCTGCAAAAGGGTTAGTGGCCTAACTACTAGCCTTGCTAGACCAGGGGTTAGCATGGTGCGAGGCCCGTGCTTGTCCCTGTGCACCCAGATAACGCACAGGGGATCCCGGCCTCAGCCATGCCTTGAGCCGCCTTGGCACTGCGCTAATGGGAACCGCTTGTAGCGCGGTTCTTCCCACGGTCCGGCCTCAGGTCAGGCTGAGGCCGAGACCGTGGGTGTGTAGCCAGGTCCACCACTTTTCCCGGCTACCGGATTTACTCCCGAGTAGCCGGGAAAAGCAGTGGCCATCAGGGGTATGGGGTATGGGGGGGCAGGAAACGGAGGCTGGGGAGATCGGGGGGAATCACGGCCCAGGGGACATCAGGGGGGAATTGCGGGCGGGGGGGGACATCGGGTGGGGGATCGGACATCATGGGTGTGGGGTGGGCGTGGGAAGGAGAACAGGGCCAGGGGGCCAGGTGGGGGATCAGACATTGTGGGCAGGGGGGCGGGCAGGGGAAGAAGAATGGGGCCGGGGGGAGATCGCGGATAGGGGGGGGGAAAGAGAATTTTTATTAAAAAAAAACCTACTTACCTTTCCTGCCTCCAGCCGCTTTAAAAATTAAAAAATGGCGGCTGCGACAGCTCTCCTCCAGAGCTTGTCGCGGCTCGCGTCTGAATAAGGGCGAGGTCTCAAGTTATTCATAACGCGAGGTCTCCCCTCCTCTCCCCTGGATTCTCACTTAGGTCTAGCAAGGCCCTATGGCTTAGTGTGTTGTCTGAACAGGCCCATTGTGTTAAGGGCTTTCCCCCCAGTAACAACCCTCTCCTATGATTAGGAAAATAACTGCTCAATTCACAGCAAATATAAATTCTGTTAAGCATATCTACATATGCCCCAACAATTCATGCCACTGAATAATACTGGTTCAAATAGTGCTGAACACTTATTGTGCGGGAGTGTTAATGGGAGATGGCTTCACACCCTGCGTGTCAGTATCTGGTGGGCATCCGGCTGGCCATGAGACAGGTGAATGTTATGATTTCTTCTTAAGTTCTTATCTTCAACCATCTCTTCTTCCAACAGTGCAATTTCCGTAATTGATGCATTTCGGGGAAAGAAGAAGAAAAGGAAAGCAAGGGGTTCACACATAAATGAAAGGGGAACTAGAAAAAGGCAAGCACACGTCCCTGCAGTTCAGCAAGTATACTGGTCATTTGATCTAGGGATGCTTGAGAAATTCTAACTTTGTGAATTCTATTACTGAAAGACCTGATCCATGACTGCTGAGATGAATGTGCAGATCAGAACGTAGCTATCCATGGGATTTTGCACTTCTCCTAGTGTCGATAAAGCTCGCCTTCTTCTTTTGTAAGCCACCCACTCCCCAGAAGACAAATTTTCCATTGCTGCCACCCAGGTTTAGATTTCCAAGGTGCCCTTGACTTCCAGGTCTTTCAGTGCCAGGCAAAAAAGTGCAGTACAGTAGAACCAAATTTGCTCAGTACTCACACATTTGGAATATCGTCAATTACTGAGTTTGTGGAGATCAAGGGCCGCAAAAAGCAGGACCATACAGTTGGATGAACTTCATTTGCACCACATCCTCAGCAATATGGAAGTCAATCAACCAATCAATTTTTATTTACAGTCAACAGACCATTATTATAGCATATAGGTACACAGACGTTAATAAAAAATACATGACGGTAAAAAGAAAAGATACAAAATCTGTAAAAATGCTAATCAGTAGGTTTAAAATAATGATCGGACCCACGAGTGGTCCAATGAGAATAGCCAGATTCAAAAATTGGGCCGCTTGCTCAGTAATAGGTTTATTGGTGCCTTGAAGTAAAATAATCATAAGAGACTCGGGAGAGCGACGGGAGAGACACTGTATAATAGGACATATTAGGTCTTTCCTGGCCTCTTGATAGTAACTCCAGGGAGCTGCATAGGGACCATGTTCCCCTCAGTCATTGGGTCTACTAGGCCAAGACAGAATGCCATACCTGGGATGGCTAACTATCCCTAAATATAGGAATGCATTCTCCTTAGCAAGGTTCAATGTTCTCTCCTCCAAGCTGGACATCAGGAAAAACTTCCTGACTGTTAGAGCAGTGCAACAATGGAATCAGTTACCTAGGGAGGTTGTGGGCTCTCCCACACTGGAGGCCTTCAAGAGGCAGCTGGACAACCATCTGTCAGGGATGCTTTAGGGTGGATTCCTGCATTGAGCAGGGGGTTGGACTCAGTGGCCTTGTAGGCCCCTTCCAACTCTGCTATTCTATGATTCTATGATTCTATAAGCTATTAGAGGTCAGATTCAAGAAAATCTCAAAGAATATTAGATGCTGCCCCTGTAATGATGCCGAGGTGGAGTCCATCTTGTGTGTACTATTCTCCTGCAATATGGAAGTCCTACAGCTCAGTGGTAAAGCACATGCTTTGTATGCTGAATGTCCAAGGTTCGATTCTCAGCATCTCCTGAAACATTGGAGAGCCTCTGCCCTGAATGTCGATAAAACTGGGATAGATGGACCAGTGCTCTGGCTAAATATAAGGCAGCTTTCTACATTCCTAATTGATAGTGGGGGGGGTACATTAACGAGAGAGTGGTGTACATGTTAGACTAAAGTCCTGCACTTCAAAAGCAGGGAGACCTTAGTTCAAATCCCCACTCAGACATGAAGGATGTGTTGGGTGACCTTGAAGCTAGAATATTCTACCTAGAATAGGGTGTCCATATGGAAAGGAGGACAAGGCTCCTGTATCTTTAACAGTTGTATTGAACAGGGAATTTCAGCAGGTTCCTTTGTATGCATGCAGCACCTGGTGAAATTGTCTGTTCATCACAACAGTTAAAGCTGCAGGGGCTATACTAGAGTGACCAGATACAGAAGAGGGCAGGGATCCTGCCACTTTAACTCTTGTGAGAGAGGGAATTTCACCAGGTGCTGCATGCATACAAAGGGCACCTGCTGAAATTCCATTTTTATGCAGCTGTTAAAGATACTGGAGCCCTGTCCTCCTTTCCATATGGTCACCCTAACCTAGAAGGGCTTTTGTGGAGGGTAAAATGGAATAACCCCCATGGACATCACCCAGGAAGCTTACCAACATGATGAAGATGATGATGATGATGATGATGATGATGATGATGATGATAGAGGAAGAGAAGGAATATGTGGTTTTCTGTGAACCACTCAGAGAGCTTCAGATATTGGGCGGTATAAAATGTAATAAATAAATCCAAGTAAAAGAAGAAGTGGTTGAGATTGCTGCAGGTCCATCTGTCAAGAGATGGCTAGCTGGGCATGTTTTTGAGAAGTGTGTGTGTGTGTTGGATTAGGTAGTTTTCTGAAACCTTCCAACTCTATCATTCTGCATACTTTGGATAATTAGGGGAACCAAGAATGAAAGCCAACTGGTGGTCATCCCACAAAAGTTCCATACGTTTGTCTTGCTGTTGTTTTTTCTTTTGTTTTTCGAGGAGCTGCTGAGCTTTCTTCTCAGAAAAGCGGCATAACTGAAGAGATTTGTCGCCTCTCCCCTCCGCCCCAGCTGTGTGGGAGAGGGAGTGAAAATGCTCCAAATTTTTATTTAATTCTGTCGCTCTTAACTGATGGACATAAAAGGCAGTCTTCAGTTCCTTGCTCTCCTCCTGCACTGGTAGTACATCTTTCTTTAATTATATATCCTGCTTGCTTGATTGCAGTAAACAACATAAGGCATATTGCCTGAAATGATGCAGAATCAGTTCTTGGGAGAAGTTTTAGTGTTTAATATGATAATTGGATTGGCCAGAGATAAATCGTATGTCGTGGGACCCAAGGAAACAAAAAAATGATGCTATCTTTTCTTGGCAGACCCCACCTGCCCCAGCCCCCCCTTCCCCCCAAAAATTCAGTCCTTGTGGTCAGCATTACTCAGTAATTCTCTCTCGTACCTCTCTGTATTGATATGTTTACTACTTTTCTGTGATGCACAACAAGAATTACGTGCAGCAGCAAAGGACAAACATGGTGTTAATGTTCTGCAAATGACAGAGTACAATTATGTGACGGGGCATTGCTCTCCCCGTTCTCAAGGAAGGATCGCAGCAAAGTCAGGGAATAGGAACAGGAATGAGAAGTCTGGCACCTGATTTTGGAATGGTGCCTGCATGACCTGGAAATGACATCTCTCTGACCTGGAAGGAGGCTACAACTGATATATATATATATATATATATATATATATATATATATATATAGGCACAGCTAGGGTGACCATATGAAAAGGAGGACAGGGCTCCTGTATCTTTAACAGTTGCGCAGAAAAGGGAATTTCAGCAGGTGTCATTGGTATATATGGAGAACCTGGTGAAATTTTCTCTTCATCACAACAGTTAAAGCTGCAGGAGCTAAACTAAAGTGACCAGATTTAAAAGAGAGCAGGGTACCTGCAGCTTTAACTGTTGTGATGAAGAGAAAATTTCACCAGGTTCTCCATATATACCAATGACACCTGCTGAAATACCCTTTTCAATACAACTGTTAAAGATACAGGAGCCCTGTCCTCCTTTTCATATGGTCACCCAAGGCACACATGAGTGGAGGCAATTTGTAAGCCTATGCGGCAGGGTCTTGCTATTTACTGTTTTACTCTGTACAGCACCATGTACATTGATGGTGCTATATAAATAATAATAATAATAATAATAATAATAATAATAATAATAATAATAATCAGTGCTGGGAAGACATGGGAAGCCTACCTATGTTGTGGTGGTGGTGGTGGCATTTATATTCCACCTTTTTTCCTCCAAGGAACCCAAGGCAGCATACATAATCCTCCTCCTCTCCATTATATCATCACAACAACAACAACCCTGTGAGGTGGGTTAGGCTGAGCCCTTAGCTAGACCTAAGGATTATCCCAGGAAAATGGAGGGGCCGTCTCTGCCTGCTCCTGGCAGAGGAGTGTCATTTGGATGCACAGGGATGATGCCAGGATATAGGCCTGGTCTAGCCATGGCCTGAGAGTTTGTAACTGCCCCAAGGTCACCCAGTGGGTTTCAACGGCCAAGTGGGGACTAGAACCCAGATCTCCTAACTCCCAGTCCAACACTTTCGCCACTACACCACACTGACTCTCCTATACCACAGTGGCTCTATGGAATCAATCTTTTTCCTATTGTGGTGTAGAGAGAGGGAATTGTCTAAGTATCCCATAATAATAGTACATGGGATCTACCAGTGAAGTTCCACATAGATCCATCCTCCGATTGGAGTCCACCAGGGGGAGAGCCTTCAACGTGATGGCTCCCCTCCTATGGAATTCCCTGCCTCTGGAGGTCAGGTGGGGACCAACCTTGTACTCCTTTTGGTGCCTTCTGAAAACATCTTTATTCCAGGAAGCCTTTCCTTAATATGCAGCCTTGAATCTCTGTGTTTGCTTCTTTTAAAATTTGTTTTTAACTGTTTTATTCTGTTTTTTATTTTCATTTTATCTTGTACACCACTCCAAAATTTTTCAATGAAGAATGGTATATAAATATTCTAAATAAATAAATAAATAAATAAATAAATAAGTTGATCAGCACTAGATTAAGGACTGAGAAAATGGAGCATTCTAATTTTGGGAGCTACACTTTAAGTGCCGAGCTGCACATTATGCTAACTGCGTAGCGGGCAGCCCAGGGTTATCTTTTTATTTCCTCTAGTGTATGAATGTGTGGCCCACAATATGGATTGGGACCATTAATGCTTCCCTCTCCATCTTGAAATCTGGGGTGGTGGTTAATAATAGGATGACCGTATGAAAAGGAGGACAGGGCTCCTGTATCTTTAACAGATGTATTGAAAAGGGAATGTCAGCAGGTGTCATTTGTATATATGGGGAACCTGGTGAAATTTCCTCTTCATCAAACCAGTTAAAGCTGCAGGTGCCCTGCCCTCTTTTAAATTTGGTCACTGTAGTATAGCTCCTGCAGCTTTAACTGTTGTGAAAAAGAGGGAATTTCACCAGGTTCTCTATATATGCAAATGACACCTGCTGAAATTCCCTTTTCAATACAACTGTTAAAGATACAGGAGCCCTGTCCTCCTTTTCATATGGTCACCTAATAAGTCCCCACTGGCATCAATATAGGCTATAGGGTTGTTGTTGCTGTTTTCTTTCGTTAAATCTCTGCAAGGGAAGGGAGAATTTGGGGTGGGGTGGGGGAAAGGTTTCATCCCACTCTTCCTGAACACAGTTGTCTTCATTCAAATCATGAATGTGTGCATTTACACTAGAGTCAATAAAAAGATATGCCTGGGCCATACGCTACGTGACTAACATAATGTGTAGTTGGGTTCTAAGAAATAGATAGACCAGGAATGAGCAGATGTCAGGTTTGTAGGATCTACTTTGTTTTTAATAAAACCAAGATCCAGCTAATGGAGCCTGGTGCAAAAGACATGCACTTAGAATTAAAGACATCCGAGCCCACAAATTTGTTTGAAGTACCAGAACTGAATGGCACTCACATCCCTTCCACACACAAAACCACTCCTGGTTACCCCAAGCTTTCTTCATGTCACCAGTATAATCTAGGGTGGAAGAGAGTCATTTTGATGCTGCTGTTGTAAAACCATTGGGAATCAGGTGTTCTTCCCAACCTACTGCAAATCACCTAGAGCTCTACCAATAGATCCATTTCTACTAGGGGTGTGCATGGACCCCCCTCTCCGCTTCTCTTCCAGATCCGCGATTTGCAGATTGGGCCGCTTCGCTCCACCCCCGCTCCGCCTATGTTCGCTCCGCTCCTCTGCGGAGCTCCGGATCCGGATCGGAGCTCCGTTTCCCCCCCCCATAGGCTTGCATTAAGCTAAAAAAGTATACAACTTTTTTTCTGTTCAAGTTAGAAACCTCAAGTTTGGCACCATGACACCTCATGGAGGTATACACAAGCACGCCAAGACTCAAGGCAATCCCATCATCCCCTGATTTTTGGGGAATTTATGAAAATCGGGCACCCCATTCACACCCCTTTCGATAGCTCCGTCAATTTGCACGTTAGAAACCTCAAACTCACCACCATGATAGCTTATCCAGGGATACACATGCACGCCAAGACTCAAGGCAATCCCATCATCCCCTGATTTATTGGGAATCTATGAAAATCGGGCACCCCATTCACACCCCTTTCCATAGCTCCGTCAATGTGCACGTTAAAAACCTCAAACTCACCACCATGATAGCTTATCCAGGGATACACACGCATGCCAAGACTCAAAGCAGTCCCATCATCCCCTGATTTTTGGGGAATTTATGAAAATCGGGCACCGCATTCACACCCCTTTCGATAGCTCCGTCAACGTGCACATTAAAAACCTCAAACTCACCACCATGATAGCTTGTCCAGGGATACACATGCACACCAAGACTCAAGGCAGTCCCATCATCCCCTGATTTTGGGGGAATTTATGAAAATCGGGCACCACATTCACACCCCTTTCGATAGCTCCGTCAATGTGCATGTTAAAAACCTCAAACTCGCCACCATGATAGCTTATCCAGGGATACACATGCACGCCAAGACTCAAGGCAGTCCCATCATCTCCTGATTTTTGGGGAATTTATGAAAATCAGGCACCCCATTCACACCCCTTTCGATAGCTCCGTCAATGTGCACGTTAAACCTCAAACTCGCCACCATGATAGCTTATCCAGGGATACACATGCACGCCAAGACTCAAGGCAGTCCCATCATCCCCTGATTTTTGGCGGGGCTTAAACCTGCAGACAGCTCAATGGGGCCATTTCAAAGGAAATCCAAACATGCCATGAACTGGGGAGTAGAGATAAACCTATGAAATCTTCTTCCACAATTGAAAAATGGATTTGGAACGTCCAAAAGTCTAATTGAGCGCAGGAAGGACTTCTCCCCTGAGTCAAAGCCAGACACACACAACATCCTTGCGAGGCGGGCAGGGGAGGAGGGAGGGAAGGCAGGCAGGCAGCAGACATTTCTGGGGGCATAAGGAAGTGAGCCAAGTATAAGCCAGTAATGCATATAAAATGGAATAAATAAATAAATAAATAAATAAATAAAGGAGGGGTGGAATTAAAAGCAGCAGTGTTGCTGAATAAACAACAAGAAGAACTTTTTTTTTAAAAAAGGCTATATCTGTCTTTTACCAGTAATAAGGGGGGTGGGGGTGGACGTGCCCAGATGGGGAATCATCAGCCAATTTAACTGGTTCTGTCTAGGAACCAGTCTTTTAAGAAGCAAAGCTCTCACTTCAACTCATGATAGGCGTTGCTCCACTGGGTTACTCTCTTTGGAGGGCTCTGATGGCTCTCAAAGTACAGGAGATAGTGAGGGCATGTCCACATGCCCTAGGGGAGCTCATCCTCTTGCACCACATCTTTTCAGTTGTTCCCCAAAGTTAGGGTGGGTAGCAGTGCTGTGTTTCTATCTCTTATTCTTGGCTTAGTATATGATTTCAGGTTGTGTTTGTGCATTTGGTGGGGCTACTGTTTTAAAAAACACTGGGAAAAGTCCATTCAGACTAAGAAAGAGAAGTTCCCAGAATCCCAAGTTACCCGTTTTGCCTATCCCCTCCTCCAACTTTGGGATCATGTGATCATGACCGGGAGTTGACTCTGCCCCTCAGCAATCGAAAAGGTAATCTTTTTCCTGCCTTTACCCTACTTTTTTAAAAATTCTAGCAAGCGAACTGCACCACGCAGAGAGCTGAGAGTAGTCTCAAAATGACCCCCAGCCATGACTCTCTAAGCACAAGAAGTTTCAGAAAGATAGCTTCAAAAACAACACAGTTATCTCCTTTTCTTTTCCACAATGCAATCCTATGGGCGAAATGTTTCAAAATGGCAATTGGATCGGTCTGTGGAAAGAGAAGCGCTCCAAAAATGGGCACTTCTCTTTGCCTTGCTTCTAGGGGTCCGCGGTCTGCTTCTACTCTGCCTCTGGGCAAGGCGGAGCAGGCCAATTCGCTTCTGATTCTCCGCTTCTAATCGGAGCGGAGCACATGCCTAATTTCTACTTTCTGCCCACACCTGATATAGAAAAACTGTGTTAACGAGAACAATGAAGATGGTCAGTAGTATGGAGAACACATTTTATGAGAAAAACCTGAAGGAGTATGTTTAGCCAGGAGAAGAGTAGGTTGATTGGGGTGGGGGATAGCTCTCTTCGAAGACCTCGAAGGTTGTCATACAGAAATTGGCAAAGTCTTGTTCTCTGAGCAGGATGAGATCTAGTGGGCTAAAGTGACAGGTAATATGAATCAGAGGACCTTGGCAGCCTGCAGATATTGATTGGACATTAGGAAAAATCTCTTGATGGTAAGAGCAGTTGGACAATGGACCCAGTTACCTAGCGGTTGGGCAGGCTCTCTTGGGGGTCTTTGAATAGAGGCTGGACAGCCATCTATTGGAGAAGGTCTAGCTCTGGAGTTCCTGCCTGGAGCAGGGGCTGGACCAGATGATCCTGTAACCCTATGGTTACACCACCTCTTTGGTTTCTGGAATTGCCAGCCACAAGACATGGCGATGGCTCCCCCCTTTACAAATGATTTGACAAATGTATGGTGGTGGACAGATCTATTGATGGCTATCACTCTCCTTAGCTAAAACTAAACCTCCTTGCACAGAGGCAGCGTATCTGTGAATACCACTCTGGAAGAGGGCAAGCAACAGAGGAGGACAATCCCTTCATGCCCAGCTTGACAAAACTCAGAGCGCTTGAGCCGGCAGCTGTTGCAGACAGAATGCTGGATTCGATGGACCTTGCTCTGACCCAGCCAAGCAATCCTTATGTTATTATTATTTTGTCCTTTTATTACATGATTGAAATCCAGGCTGCATTTCTCACCCTTAGAAAAGCAATTTGGTTTAGTTTCAAGACCAATGAAAATATCTGTTCATTTTGGATGGGTCTACTTTGGTCAACCCTCTGCTGGCCTGCCAGCCCCTCTGCTTCCACATTCTAAATGCAAGTTTGCTGTTTCTTCTAACTCTGTTTTAAAGCTTTCCACAATTAAGAAAAACAGAGCCCTGGAGCTGTTCTAATGCGCCACCTTATTTTGCAAGAGAAAATGAGTAACGTTATTGTCATTGTGAATTGAAAAATATCTCGCCCCTGACCTTTCTGCTGCTCCACCACTGAGCCACCCTGCCATGAGAAGCTAGGAGTGGCTTTAAGGCAACTCTAAGAGCATGTAAGACCAGAGTGAGCATTCAAAACAAAATATCAGCTGTCTTGACATTTAAGCACGATGTGATTCGGTAAGAATGCAGGTGCAGCGGGAGGGAGATGTAGAGGCAGTGGTCCAATATCACAAAGAACATAAGAAGAGCCCCACTGAATCTTATCAGGATCCATCTAGTCCAGCGTTCTGTTGATACAACTGCCCACTAGCTGCCCACAGAAAACTCACAAGCAGCACAGGAGTGCAACAGCAGCCTCCCACCCATGTTCCCCAGCAACTGTCTCTGATGCTGAAAGTAACATAGAATCATAGAATAGCAGAGTTGGAAGGGGCCTACAAAGCCATCGAGTCCAACCCCCTGCTCAATGCAGGAATCCACCCTAAAGCATCCCTGACAGATGCTTGTCCAGCTGCCTCTTGAAGGCCTCTAGTGTGGGAGAGCCCACCACCTCCCTAGGTAACTGATTCCATTGTCGTACTGCTCTAACAGTCAGGAAGTTTTTCCTGATGTCCAGCTGGAATCTGGCTTCCTTTAACTTGAGCCCGTTATTCCGTGTCCTGCACTCTGGGAGGATCGAGAAGAGATCCTGGCCCTCCCCTGTGTGACAACCTTTTAAGTATTTGAAGAGTGCTCTCATGTCTCCCCTCAATCTTCTCTTCTCTAGGCTAAACATGCCCAGTTCTTTCCGTCTCTCCTCATAGGGCTTTGTTTCCAGAGCCCTGATCATCCTGGTTGCCCTCCTCTGAACACGCTCCAGCTTGTCTGCGTCCTTCTTGAATTGTGGAGCCCAGAACTGGACACAATACTCTAGATGAGGCCTAACCAGGGCCGAATAGAGAGCAACCAGTACTTCACGTGATTTGGAAGCTATACTTCTATTAATGCAGCCCAAAATAGCATATGCCTTTCTTGCAGCCATATCACATTGTTGGCTCATATTCAGCTTGCGATCTACAACAACTCCAAGATCCTTCTCGTTTGTAGTATTGCTGAGCCAAGTATCCCCCATCTTGTAACTGTGCCTTTGGTTTCAATTTCCTAAATGTAGAACTTGGCATTTATCCCTATTAAATTCCATCCTGTTGTTTTCAGCCCAGCACTCCAGCCTATCACATACCACCATCAGGACTAGTATTCACTGATAGCCTTATCCCTCATAAATCTATCTAATCCCCATTTAAAGGCATTCAAATTAGTGATCATCACTGTCTCTTATGGTAGCAAATCCCATAGTTTAACTCTGCACTGTGTGAAGAAGTTCTTCTTTTTATCTGTCCTGCACATCATGCATAATTTTTAGGGCTGTGCACGGATCCCCCGATCCGCTTCAGATCCCAATCCGCAACTTCCGGATTGGGTCTGCTCCGCTCCGTGCCGATTCGCCAGTGGTCCACTTCGCTTCGCTGCGGAGCTCTGGATCCGAATCGGAGTTCTGCAGCGGCAGTGCCGGCAGCGCCAGGTAAGGCCCCCCTCCCTCCTCCCACCTTACCTGCATCCATCCGCGGTCCGGCGGCTGCTTCAACTGAGCCCGAGGACTCAAACAGGAAGACCAGGCGCAGCTGGTTTGAGCCCTCAGGCTCAGTTGAAGCCGCTGCCAGACCGCAGACAGTTGCAGGTAAGACCCTGCCCTCCTGCCCCCTTACCTGGCTCCACCACCATCACCGCATGGTCAACAGTGGTGGCAGGGCCATGTAACACGCACACACACCTCATGCATACCACTTACCTGGTCTGTCGCAGCCCATCGTCAGCTTCACGATGGTCTGCTCCCCCCCGATCCACTTCGCCTCTGCCTTAAGGGGAGGCGAAGCACCCCGATCTGCTTCTGCTTCTCCGACCCAAAGAGAAGCGGAGCACAGCCCTAATAATTTTGTAGTATCAATCAGATCTCTCCTTACTGACCTTTTTTCAAAGATGAATAGTTCCAAATCTTGCAACCTAGTCCTTTTCTCATAGGGGAGTTGCTCCAGCCCCTTGATCATTTTAGTTGTCCTTTTCTGTACTTTACTTAACTCTACAATATCCCCAGGGATGTCCAGCACAGGGAAACCCAGCCATCTTGAGGCTTGATGGGTTTCCGTAGAGCTCCTAGCTTGGCTTGAGGCCCAGTGTCTGCTGTGCACAAGATGCTCCTTCTCTCTCCTGGGCCATAGCAGGGACAACCAGAAACTTGCACTGTTCACTATGAAGGGAGAAGGAGTGACTTGAAATGGGCAGCTGCCAGCCGCTGTACAGGGAGGACCAGAGACTTCCACCTAGTAGCCGCAGGAAAGGCAGCACCATCACTCCTTCCCCCTGCCATCACCACCACCGCTATCACCCACTGGCCACTCTGCATAACTCTCTCTAGCAAGTGCAGAGTGGCTGGCCATGGAAGTCTGTGACAGGACCAACTCAACACAGGTTGGATCAGGGCAGCTCATGGACGAGTGAGCAGGAGTCTGGTTGTGGGGAGCTGCCAAAATCTCAGCAGACTTGACCCCCTGGACCAATTCTTCCAACATCCCTAAATAATGATAATTATTTTTATATATTTATTGAGCAAGGGGTTGGACTCGGTGGCCTTGTAGGCCTCTTCCAACTCTGCTATTCTATGATTCTAATAATAATAATAACAATAACAACAACAACAACAACAACAACAACAACAATATATCCATTTTTTACATAGGGTGACCAGAAGTATACCCAATATTCCATGCGTGGTCACACCATAGATTTGTATAAGGGCAATTTTGTTTTTCATTCCTTTCCTAATTATGTCTAACAAGGAATTTGCCTTTTTCACAACAGCCACATGCTGCATTGACATTTCCATCAAGCTGTCCACCAAATCCCAGGATCCATTTTTTTGTCAGTCACTGCTAACTTGGATCCCATCACTATATACATAAATTTGAGGTTTCCACTATGGGCAGATTCACAGGACTAGAAGAATCTCTAGGGGTCAGATACAGGGTTCATCTGCTCCAGCTTTCAGTTTCCAAATGTGGACAGTCAGATGTTTCCAGGAAACCTCCAGGCAGGACATGGAGGCAAGCACCCTCCTTTCCTTTACCACAACTGGTGTTCAGAGGTAAGACAGATATCTCTATTAAGACAAACTGAGGGAGCAGAGATCTATCAACGATACCCATGATAGTGAAATGAAACCCCCCATTCTCATGGCCATACTGTGAGCATGAGGGACATAGGATGGAGGACTACCCACTGTAAGAAACAGGATGTAGGACTCCCATGCAGGTTTGGTCTGATGATCCACTAGAATTGTTCTGATGTCCTTCTTCTCACCACGAAGAGCTCAGCTCAGGACACCAGATTCCACAGGATAGTCATTTCTTTGGAGAAGCAAAGAAACATTTCATTTACAAAGGGAAAGGAACTCTGCATATCCTCAAGGGCATGTTGCCTTTAGGTCCTCTTTGTCCTGGCTTGCCTTTATGCCCAGAGGAAGGAGCCTATAACTTAGTGGTAGATAACCTCTTTGGGCTGTGGGCACATTTGCCAATTTGAGAAATTGGGCACCGCCACTAAAAATGGTTGACATGGGAGATTTGGCGAAGGACAAGTAACCTGCCCGAACGATTGAGTATAAGGCAGAGGTGGGATCTGAGATCCAACATATTAAACAACTCCATTGAACCCACAGTTTTCAGCCCCAATAGAAATCTATTTAATTGCAATCTGCTAGTAAGAAAATGTGGTGATTTTATTTTCAAAGTGGCACAGGCAGGGTACCTTTGGGGTTCCAAGAAAGGTACCTGGTGGCCACATTGCCTACCCCTGTTATAGCATATACACTCCTGGATGGTTCAGTATCAGGTAGCTAAGAGTCATGTCTGGTCAAACAGGATTCAGTCTGGTTAAGCTCAGTCAAATCCAAGAGAGCAGGTCACAGCTAGGTGATGAACCGTCAGGACCCTGGACAGCATAATACAGGAGATACTGACTGGAGTGTTGGCTCACAGAGAGAGCTGTTGTTTCAGCAGGGGACTACAAGCAACTGAGGACTTAGGAAGGCTAGGAGGCCCAGAACTTTCAAAGGATCCACCCCTCTACGAGGTGCTAGCTGTTGCCCTTGAGGAGACCACAGTTATTTCTTTAGCCTCATGTTCCTGTGTGGTCAGGGGGTAGGAAAAGCCCCAAGGGGAAGTCACTCGCAGCATCTGAGGTTGAGTGGAGGGATTCATCCTCATGGTTGAAAGGTATATGAGGGCTTGTTGAGTGTTTCCTCCTCAGTAGGTTGACTAGTGGTTCATTAGACTCTGTGTCCTCCTTAGTGTGCTGCTCCTGAGCCTGAGGACATAACACTTTGAATGGCTTCTTCCTTAATTCCCCCTTTTACGTTTCTGGGGCCAATCCCACACATCATGGCCCCAGGTCTCCCCATGCCTAGTCCAACCGCTACTCCTCACTGTCTCTCTTAATAAAAGGGTGGGCTCTCTTTCTCCTTGGCAGGAAAGAAATTCTGCTCAAAGCCTCACTCAGCCCAACCTGCTAGAAATTTTGTACAGAAGAAAAGGTGGTAACCCTCCCCGAAGTCTGTGGATTTAAAATGAGGAAGTGTATTAAATATGCAGGTATTCTTTTAAGCATTTGGGCTGTTCAGTCGTAAAACTGTTTCAACAGTCACAAGGGCAGTCAGCAAACTAGTCCTTGAAGGAAGGCAACGCGCTGCCATGTGCTTCTAAACTCTGCTTTTGCGAGGCAGCTGATATATATTAAATATTTAGGAGCTGTGAAATTTTAATATCACAGAAGGCCCTTTGCAAATTCATAAGGTTAACTCTCCACACTTATTGGAGCCAATTAGGAGGAGATGGAATAATTGGAGAGACAGTCCTATAATGTGAGACTCGAAGACTACACACGTCGGAAGGGAAATGATTTGCTCTTTCCTTCGCCTCAAGCATAAAGGGGTTATTAAAAAAAAAAAAAAGCTAAGAAAATTCTGGCAAATCAGTCCTTTGCTAGAAGATTTGGCCCAGCAATTTGTGTGTAAGAATCATAGAACAGTAGAGTTGGAAGGGGGCTATAAAGCCATCGAGTCCAACCCCCTGTTCAATGCAGGAATTCACCTTCAAGCATACCTGACAGATGGTTGTCCAGCTGCCTCTTGAAGACCTCGAGTGTGGGAGAGCCCACAACCTCCCTAGGACATTGGTTACATTGTTGTACTGCTCTAACAGTCAGGAATTTTTCCTGATGTCCAGCTGGAATCTGGCTTCCTGTAACTTGAGCCCGTTATTCCGTGTCCTGCACTCTCGGAGGATCAAGAAGAGAACTTGGCCCTCCTCTTTGTGACAACCTTTCAAGTACTTGAAGAGTGCTATCGTGCCTCTAAATGAGTTTCTCACCTAGAATTTTTAAACTGTGCCATTAAGCAGTAAGTCATAAGTTGTTCTGTCCTCAAAGGGCTTCGTTTCCAGACCCCTGATCATCCTCGTTGCCCTTCTCTGAACCCCCTCCAGCTTGTCTGCATTCTTCTTGAAGTGTGGCTCCCAGAACTGGATGCAGTACTCAAGATGAGGCCTAACCAGGAGTATAGCTAGAGTGACCAGATACAAAAGAGGGCAGGGCACCTGCAGCTTTAACTGGTGTGGTGAGGAGGGAATTTCCCCAGGTCCTGCATGCGTACAAATGACACCTGCTGAAATTCCCTTTTCTATACAACTATTAAAGATACAGGATCTCTGTCCTCCTTTTCATATGGTCACCCTAGGTTAGGCTGAGAGTCTAAGTTACCCAGTGAGCTTCATGGCTGAGTGTGGGATTGGCCCCAGGTCTCCTACTCCAACACTCTAACCACTACTCCTCACTGTCTCTCTTAATGAAAGGGTGGACTGCTTTGTAACACCTACTGGAAATGTAGGAGATATAGAGCCATGGACTCTGGTAGCTCCAATGTCAGTGAGGTGGTGAATCACTGCCCCACTGACATAGCCTCCACTAGTCTGGCTTCTTCTGCTCAGCCACCATTCTCAGTCTTCAGCTGACTCAGGAGCAGTAGCTCAACTGACATGAGGCCAACCCATTGTATAGAGGCCTAGCATCACCGCTGCTAGTCTTTCTGTTCTTTTGCTGGACACCAGCCGGTTTGCCTGCGGTGTCCCCAATTCACATTTATCTTCTTCAGCCGCTTCCCAGTAATGGAGATGGCAACAAACTTGTAGCATCTCCAGCTCTTCACTGATCCTTCTCATTCCTACAGTGTGTATGAGTTTGTCCAGCTTTAATTTCAAACTATCTTGTTAAACCTTCCTCCGTGGGATGAAAGAGCCTCTTCAGTAAATTACGCCCACTGAGTTCATTAAAGTTCCACTCATTTGCTCATTACTTACATCTTACCAGAGATCAAATCATGGCTGTAGTGCCTTCAGTCACATCTCTTGAAATGAAGCACACAGTCCGCTGGGAAATTCTCATAAGGACAAAGGAATTAAAGTCCTAAGAAGAGCTTTTCTTTTCTGGATCAGACTGTGGGTAGTATCCAATGGTTGCCCTACCTAGAATAGGCAATTGCAATGAATGGGATTTAGGTTACCGTGCTGGTAACTTTGAGACTCGACTTCTGCAATGCGGTCTACGTAAGGCTACCTGTGTGCCTAGTCCGGAAACTTCAACTAGTTCAAAATATGGCAGCCAGGCTGGTCACCGGTACACCTAGGGGGGACCACATTACACCAGTTTTAAAATCTCTTCACTGGCTGCTGATTAGTTTCCAGACAAAGTACTGGAAGTGTTAGTTATCACCTTTAAATTCCTAAATGGTTTGGGTGCAGGCTGCCTGTGGGATCGCTTTCTCCCATACAGTCCACCCCACACACACAGGTCCTCTGGGAAGAATCTACTTAAGCCAGCCAAAACTAGGCCAACAGGTATTACCCAGAGGACCTTTTCCTCTGCTGCTCCCAGACTGTGGAATGGCCTGCCGGAGGAAATTCATCAACTTAACAGTCTTTTAGCATGCCAATGACACCTGCTGAAATTCCCTTCGCTATGCAACTGTTAAAGATACAGGAGCCCGGTCCTCCTTTCCAAAGGGTTACCCGAAATGAATGCAGGGGAGGAAAGTGCACAATTTCTGGATCTTCCATTGGGCACACAATGGAGGCTCCAGAAATCGCATACATGCCACCGCTGCATCAATGGCAGTTGTAAACGTCCCATTTATGCAAAGGTAAAGCCAAGCATGGAAATTGAGCAATTCCCCCACTGTGTTAATGGCGGCCGTAAAGGCCACATTGACACTGCGGGGGGGAAGTGCACAATTTTGACAGCATGGGCAAATGGCTGCTTGCCAAGGCCTTGCATGTGCTTGAGTGCAAGTCCGACTTAGTCTTGGGGGGAGGGGGTCAGACGCAGGAGAAGCTGTTAGAGTCCTGGACTCAGTGGTGACATCCCTCGCTCTACGCAAGTGCGGTGCTACTACAAGATGAAAAACTCCCCCTCTTGAAACCCTTTCTCCTGTACAATAGCTGAAAGCAACCAGCCTTTCCCCCCCTCTTTTGAGTCGTGCCTCCCCAGACAGCTGGGTATGCTTTATTACAAAGATACTGCTTTAAATCTCAACTCCTTGCGGCCCGAAGCTGCAGGAACAATGGTAAATGTTATGTGGAGATCCTATTGTTTGCGGAATGTACCCTGGCAAATGTCAGTGCACTGAGCTGGATATTTTCTTAGCTCGCTCAAAATTCTTTTGATCCTCAGAAAATGCTGAATTGTTGGGGGAAGAAAACCAGGTCAATCTAACTGAACAGACAATCTCTCGTGGCAGCAGTATATGCAAGGATGCCAAGAAAATGGCATGAAATCCACAAGGGGCAACCCAAGGAGATTCACGCCCAGCATCACTTTTGGGAGGGCGAAGACCTTCGCGTTTTTGAAAAGAATGCCAAGCCAAAAGAGGTAACGTTTTGTTCTTGAATTTGCAAGCTGCAATATGACTCCGCTTTTCAGTGATCTTTCGAGGGGTAGAAGTGTTTATTCATTGTGTCGGGCTCTGTGTTTGGAACTCACATTGGGAGGGGGGGAAATGCATTTCCATTGCTGTGGCAATCAGGCTGAAATTCCCGGTGCGCTCAGCAGTGTTGTGGGAATGAAATTGTTGTAGTGTGGCAAAACAGGGAGTGTTGGACAAGGTACCTTGGCAATAAGGACACGTTTCCCTCCCACTCTGACTGAGGACAAATGAATGGCTTCCTTTGCCCTCAATGATGTCAGCATATAGTCAAATGTGATTGACTCTATGGTACTATAATATAACTGCAGCCACAGTGTGATTCCTGATTGTCTAGAATCATGCAGTGAAGGAAAGGGAATCCTTAAAAATCAGTGTGATCCTTGATTGACTAGAATCAAATAATAATAATAATAATAATAATAATAATAATAATAATAATAATAATTTTATTCCTTACCCACCTCCTCTGGATTGAGCAAGGAACAACATTAAATACAACAATACAATACATAAAACTGGTTAAAGAGTACATAAAACCGATACAATATTAAAATAACAATCACAACATCTTAAAATTCTTAGGTTTAAAATTAACCTTGGTACACCTGATGAAAGGAAATGGAAAGCCTTAAAATGTGGCTGACTCTATGGTACCATTGTATAACTGCAGCCACAGTGTGATCCCTGATTGGCTAGAATAATGTAGCAAAGGAAAGGGAAGCCTTAAAAACCACATCCAAGCAACAGTGGATTGGGGACTGTAAACAAGCCCTGGGGGAGAAATGCACAAAAGCACCACTTACACCATTTGAAAAACAATATTTGGCCTTGTACATTTTCCAGATGAAAATGGGGCCCTTTCCCCTGGATCTGTCAGTATTAGGCTTGGTCCCATTTTTTTGAAAGCCAGGGTCATTTCATCCTCTTTCCACCCAAGCTTGCAGTTTTAAAAAATACATGCGGAAATGTGTACACATTTTTCAAAATGTACACATCAATGTACACAATTTAAAATGTATGCATTTTTGGATGCATGCACCCATTCACTATAGAATGTGTGCATTTTGGAAATATACAAATATGCAAATATACAAATATACAAATATACAAATATGCACATTTTTCAAATGTTGTCAAACACTCTCTTTTTTAAAAATAAATAAATAAATAAAAAATTGTGGAACACAACACAAGCTTGGAAAGGTATGGATTTCTGACCACAACTTGCATTTGGGTCCATGTTTAGGTCCAGGAGATGCAAATTCGATAAATGTGTAGAGTGGGAGGAGTCTCAATACAGCAAATATCTACCTGCTGTCATCTGAGGGCATGCTCCTGGTGGTCCCACATAGACCTATCGTGTGATAGGAGTCCACCAGGGGCAGAGCCTTCAGTGTGGTGGCCCCCCTCCTATGGAATTCCCTGCCTCTGGAAGTCAGGCAGGCACCAGCTTTGTATTCCTTTCGGCACCTCCTGGAAATGTCTTGTTCCAGACAGTCTTCCCTTAGCAACCAGCCATGGTTTATTGTGCACCTTGTTTCTTTTAAAATGTACTTTTAATGTGTTTTTATTCTGTTTTAATTGTATTTTATTTTGTCCACCATTCTGAAATTCTGAATGGGGAGTGGTAATGAAATATTGTAAATAAATAAATAAATTATTAAATTTCCAACACATCCCTAGTTGAAATGTACAGGAGCTCACTTGGGGAAAGGGTGCAGTCCTTGCAGGTCAAATATTCAGTATTTGGTTTTCCCCTCCACGCTGCTCACTCATTTAAAATCTTCATTTTAGTAATCCGACAGTCCTTCCTCAAACTGTGCATAAAAAGAAGACAGGAGATCCCAGTGCTTGCAACAGGTCGCTTTTGTGAGCTGAGAAATATAAAATCAACCACTTTTCCATATGTAAGACACCGGCATTGATATTATCACATCTGGGATCGGATTGACTGTGGGGCTGCAGAAAATGCTCTCTCAGTAATGCAATTAGTTGATCATCCTGGTAAGCGCAGCCGCAGGGGGGGGGGGCGACGCACCATGAATCCCAACCCCGTCCAATTTGTCTCACCCGCTGCTTTTGTGAAGCCGTTTTTATGCTTGCTATCTTCTGTGGGACGATCAGTGAATATGTGATTAGTAGACTATCCAGAACTGCTCTGTTTGACACAGCTGAAGTGAGCTAAATCAGATGCAAAGGAAGGGAGCCAGGAGAGGCATTTCTCAGCGTAACACAGGAGAGGTGGGAGAAGAACTCTGATTCATTCCTTCGTGGGCAGAACCAGGAAGAAAGAGGTCAGACACAAGAATAGGACTGAACAAAGGGCCACGATTATTTCAACTTAATTAAAGATCTACTGGGGAGACTAAGGTTCATCAGATGAGTGTTTTACCCCATGCTCGCTACTGCCCACTTATAGATGTGTGTATGTCCTTCAGACGCCGACGTCTGCCTCCTGCATTCATTTTTCTATCACAAAAGAAACCTCTTTTAATCCAACTTCCTTTTTTAAAACGGAATGTGCGGTGATCTCCTGCTGTGTGCACGAAAAGCGATGCGATTAAAATGCCCCCTAAATTGGTCTTTGTTTACTTTGTCTTTCCCCTCCAGGCAGAAGAGGAAGTAATGAGGGACAAACGCGGGGGCAGAGAAGCGACGGTAAGGAAACACGATTTTCCCCCATGTGGTGACGCTCTAAATATGTGGGGATACTAATGTTAGGGCACAATCCTATGCATGTTTAGACAGAAAAATGTCCGACAAGTCCCATCATCCTCCAGCCAGTTGTAGGTCTTTCTTTTCTGTCTAAACATGCATAGGATTGCACCCTAAATAACCTAGGCAAAAACCCAGAACTTTATCTGGGTGAACCAAACCCTACCCAGAGTGAGCGGTGGGGAATATATTCCAACCTATCTCTGGGTATCCTCCTGGTGCCTCACTCCTGGTGCCTCACAACTGAGCAGGTAAGATAGGCTCCCCCCAAAGGCCATCCATACCCTGCCCCAGGGTCCCACATCCATGAGGACCAAGTCTTGGGTGTTCATGTAATTGTACCCCCTTTTCAGCAAAAAACCAAACCCCCACCTCCCCCTAATTGTGACTGGAACAAACCACCAACACGCCAATGAAACCAATTAATCACCTAAAGCAGCAACCAACGGAGTATATCTGAGCTGTAGCTGAGTTTCTGCTATTGGGCAGTATAAAAATGCAATAAATAAATAAATAAATTTGGGCCAGTGAAGCAAAAGAGGGAAAAAAAACTCAATAGCCAAGCCAATTGACTAATGAGCCAAAACTTCCTAATCAACCTCCAAAAAATTCCTACTCAACCTTCTAAACTTCCTGCTCAGCCTCCAAAAGTTCCTACCCAAATGATGACCCTCTGTGGCAAATAGGTGGGTGGGAGAGGAGTTGCTGGAATGGAAAGGGCTCCATTGCTGAGCAGGGTGGCCTTAAATACCAGGGATGTGCTTCACCTCCGTCCCAAACCCCAAATCTGAATCAAAGAGGGCTGGTTTGGCCTGTCTCAGCCTGAATCTGATTAGGGACTGGCCACCTCAGCCCATAGCAGACAAAGCGCTTCCTGCTCATTTGGCCCAATTTTTTATTTTTTTTATTTATTTATTACATTTTTATACCGCCCAATAGCCGAAGCTCTCTGGGCGGTTCACAAAATGGGCAAAACTTCCATTTACGGCCGCTTTGGCTTACTACAGTAGATCTATGGAAGACGGGCAGATCATGGAGGACGGGCAGCTTGCCAGCACACGTGGAGGCTTCAGGTAAGTCAGGAGGGCAGGAGGGAGGAGAGGGGTGGGTAGAAGGGGAGGGGAATCCAATGGACTCCTGGTTGGCCTCATGCCCGGCTTTCTCGGGTGTCCATGGGCTTCCAGGAAACCACAACACCCATCTAAAGTGGGCGAGGGTGGTGCTGAGGCACCCCGAGTCAAATTGGGGCCTGTTTTGAAGCTCCAAATTGGCCTCCAAGTCCAATCAGGGTGGCTGTGCACAGCCCTATTAAATAGGCAAAGCCCGCTCCACTCATAAAGTGATGCATGACCACATGTCCCATGCATAAAGCCCTGCCTGCCTTCTGCCCTGCCTTCAAACGTCATCCCCACCAGAAAAGAATTTGGGTTGGGCAAACAGCATTGTGGAATGTAGGCGTTCATCACATTTAAAATTGCACTGGATGCACGAGACGTCCAGGAACACGTGAGTTCCATTCCTGTATTGCATGGAGCCACAGTAAGCCCACTGCGCACTGTCCCCTGAAGGACAAAGCAGCCTCCAAACACCTCGCCTTCCTCTCTTGTCATAAATGAGGAGACACCCTGCTGCAGGCCTGTGTTAGCAACCCTGCCAGGCAGCTGCATGTATTATTATTATTATTATTATTATTATTATTATTATTATTATTATTATTATTATTATTATATTTATTTGTATCCCGCCTTTTGCCCAATGCTGGGCCTCAAGGCAGCCTTACAAAGTTTAAAATATACATGGGGGGGGGGGAGGGAAACAAAACCATAAACAATTAAAAAATACACAACAAAATTATAAGACATTAACATAGATGGAGGGCTGGAATATTCTCCAAAGGCCTGCTTGAACAAAAAAGTTTTAGCCTGCTTCCGAAAGCCCATCAAGGAGGGAGCCAGCCTAGCTTCCCCAGGAAGAGAGTTCCAGAGCACCGGAGCAGCCACCGAGAAGGCCCTCTCCCATGTTCCCACCAAGCGTGCCTGTGAAGAAGGTGGGACTGAAAGAAGGGCCTCTCCAGAAGATCTCAAAGCATGGGCAGGCTCATAAGGGAGAATACGTTCTTTCATGTAACCAGGTAAATAAATCAATTAAGCTGCTGACACCTGCATGGAGTCTGAATTCAGTAGTCAATGTTTTCAACAGACAGCACAATGCCACGTTTTAAGGGGCTCTGAGTTAGCAGCACACAGAGACAAACAGGAGCTCTATTGAGCTGCAGCACACACCAGCTGTTTGGAGAGGGCAGGTGGGTGGGGGGTCTATTCCTTTCTCCAGCTAAGAGCAGATCAATTGAGTGTAGCATGAGAATGTGCAAATAAAGTGACGGGGACGGAGAGATGGGAGCATTTTCTTGATAACTTCATCATTCAGCTTTGCAAGCTGAAAGCCTCGCGGAAAATGTTCCCAAGCCGGGAAGCGGTAAACAAAACTCAGGCTATTAAATCAAGCAGAGGAATGTCCTGCCAGAAAGAAGATCATGGATCAAGAAGAAATTACCTACCAGGGCAAAAACTTATTCTCTTCCATGCACTCCCAGCCACCTCAAAATCAAAGTTTATGGTTATGTGAGTACTACACGTCTTGTCTCAGAGGCATCCAGCAAGGACAAATTAGAAAGTAGCAGATGAAGCTGCCTGATACCAAGTCAGATTCTTTGTTTACCTTGCCCAATATTGTTCACTTTGACTAGAAACAGCTTTCCAGGGTCTCTGCACAAATCTTTAACATCTCCTACCTGAACCTCCATAAATTGGAGATGCCAAGACCTGAAACTGGGAACTTCAGTCTTCTACCACCCAAGGTTGGTCCTTCCTAGAGCATCAACACACAGAGGAAAATCACGTTTGCTCACCGTTGCGTCTCCGCCCGTGGATTTGTCCCTCACTACTTCCTCTTTTGAAAGAGGAAGTAAACAACCTGCACATGGCCCATTCAGTGGGTCGTTTTGATCTCACTGCACGCAGCAGGAGATAGCGGCAACGTCCATCGTTAAAAATAATTCGGACTTACTGCGTTGTTGCTTTTTGTCATGCAAAGAAGGCTAAAAGTGGCGGGAGGTGTGCAGGAGGCAGACAGCGTCATGAGAGGGACCCATGAAAATCTATGGGTGCCCAGTAATGAGCGTGCAATAAAACGCTCCTCTGATGGAGCTCCTAGATACCTGTGTGCCCTTTCCGAACATCATTTCTCAGATACTTTGCCTGAAGCGGTTTCCCTCTAGGATGGCTCTGTGTCCTGCTCTATTTGCCATATTTTTAGCCTGTTCTCCAGCAAAAAAGGCTCCCAGAGTGGTTTTCAAAGATGAATCATGAGATGGTCCCTGCCTTCATGCTTACCCTGTAAAAGACATGGCACAAAAGGAAAGAGGATTGGGAGGGAAGAGGAAAAAAGTGTGGGAGGACAAGCCTTTGTTTGAAGGGCTGCCCTCCATTTGAAGAGCTGTCAAGTCCAAATCCAGTTTAAAGATAAAAGACCTTAAGAAGAGAGAAGAGGAGCTTTGAAGTTGCCCATCAACAGCCAGCACCTGGACAGCAGGTTGATCAGGCACAACAGTCAGCTGGTCACAGTTTTCTGGTGAGAATGTATACTATTTCTGTTTAAATTGTAATAATTTGCACCAATATGTACAAATTAGCATGTTCAAATGTTATGCACGGTCCCTGTCTTCTTCCAGTATGGCCACGAGGAGGAGATTAGAAGCTTCCACTTCCATTTTAGTTTAACCACCATTTAGGGTTTGAATAACATGCTAAACTGTGGTTAATTTTAATGATGGTTTGTTAGAATTAGCCAGCTCATAATTCATGTTCTGAAGTTGGCTTATTTCAAATAAACCATAGTTAAGATCGACCACAATTCATCAGGTTCAGATGACAAGGCAAGCTGTGCAACCAAAAATGGAAGTACCACTTTCTGAATTCCTCCTATAGCCACACTAGAGGAGAAAGGAGAAAAAGCTAAGGAAGAAAGCAGACTCATTTCCATCACAAATGTACTAATGTAGAAATAATGTCTACCGCAACCTATGATCGTCCAGATCTCTTTGGCCTACAACTCCCATCAGTCTTAGCCACCATACCAATGATGAGGGATGATGGGAGATGTAAGCCAAAACAGTTGGTGACCACACGTTGCTCGCCCCTAGTCTACAGCATGAAATGGGGATGGAAGCCATGAGATACGTTCCAGCTCAGAAATTTGGAATGGCACAATTCAAGGACCCATTGTTGAGGATCAATAGGCATTTGCTTCCATGCAAAGCCCTGTGAGTTTCATAAATTGTGGTTTCGTGGCATCCCAGTCCAGGGTTCACAATTAAACAATTTTCAGAGGCAAGTTCAGTATAGTAGTAGATTTATGTTAGAAAGACACAAGATCTATCCTTCTCAACAGAAGCTAGTATTTTTCAAAGCACAAGGTACTCTGTCTTTTCTCACTTTCTTTTTGAAGTAGTTTCCAAGTGAGAGAGAGAGAGAAAATGGTGTTGACTGAGAACATGACAAAATCTAATTTCTGAAGGATGTGTTTACACTGTGTTCCAATATTCACTTTGTTGCAGCTTGGGTAAAACCAAGTTAGATACTTTCTGTTGATACTTCCAGTTGATTTTCTGTTATCTTTTGCCAACAGACTTGGTGAAAGGTACATACCATTAGCTTTAAAGCAGACAATGAATGAATGAATGAATGAATGAACAAATTAGTTCAAAGTGTTCCAAATATTTCAAGATCTTTACAATGATGATGTGTTTAAAAGCTGAATAAAATGTATGTTAAATTCAGCTGTGAAAATCACAACTTAATTTTATTTGATGGTCCGCCCTTCAATCTGTCAAACCAAAACATCTGATTTGTATGTTAGTGTTTACAACGTATAACAAACAATTCTCTGTGTTTTGGCGAGGAATTCAGTAAGAAGCAAAAAGTCTTATAAAGCTTGGATTTATTGCCTCTCCCCTATTTCAGTGATGGTGGGGAGGGAATGCCATAAAATAAAAGTCAGCATGCACCCAACTCAGTTAGGCAAACGGATTGACATTAATTGTAATGCCTGCTCTTAAACCTATAACTAAGCTGTCAAAAGCTACGCCTGGGGTGGAGGAGATGTTTAGGAACTTCAGGGATTTCCGCTTTTTGAGTGGTGTTAATTCATTATTGAAATTCACATGTTTTGTCACCTGTACTTGTTGCAACATCTTTGAATAATTTCCAATGGTTTTAACATTCCTGGCTCATCATTTTTACTATAATTAGAAATGGGCTCAATGAGACTTGAAACGATGCGAGGCAGGTGTTTTCTCGCTAGAAATGTCACATTGGCCTTCTTTTGTACTGTCCGCTCTCGGTATATCTATCAGATTTATCTGCACGAGCGGCCATGGTAATTGTGTGTTCCTTAGAACTGGTGAATGTATCATTTAATTTCCACTCAAAGACAAAAATGGACAGGATCCGTTCCTTTCAAAGGGGGCTGAGGAGCCTCTTTCAAGCTGAGGGCCAAACTGCAAAATGGGAAAGGCCTCAGAGGACACATTCCATATGTGGGTTGGGCCAAAGGGAAAATGGGAAAGGCCAAATCTGATGAAGACCGCCTTAAGTTTAGTCAGAAATAAGCAAGAGAAGGCTCCTGCAGGTCTACTCAGAAGTAAGCAGGACCGGATCACTCAGCAGCACTTTCAAATGGAATCCCAATTATCAAGTCACGCCATGTCTACTCACGAGTAAGCAGGCCTCCCTGCCTACAAGACGGACACCTCAGTTCTCTGCAGCTGCTCTCCTGCTTGCAAAAATGCACATATTAACACCTTTACATCAGCTCAATTCTTCGTAGGGCATTTAAAGCTTAATTGCCATTTATCTTAAGTGATAAATGTTTTTTTGCATTTATCGTGATGTGGTTTTGATGTATTTTAATCTTTTTTTCTTTTCTTTTTTTGCAAACTACTTAGAGATGCAGAAATCTAAATAACTAGCTGTACCCGGCGTAACATACGCCATTGTAGCACATCTTAAAGTTTATTAATTAAATATCATCACGGGGGCATGGGCTGCTTGGAGGCTGCCGATACAGCGCCATCTGGCAGATCTGGGGGCAGGGAGGTTGGGGGAGGCGGAGCAGGTGTCCCCCTCTCCCCGGGGTTCCTGTCAGCCTTGGGCCGCCTGCCCAGCTCGCCCCCCACCTGGCCACCAAGGGCCCCGACCATGCCTCGCACATGCTCCAGACCGTGGCACTGCCCCTTTCGTGGGGGGGGGCAGAAAGGGGGTAGGATTACCTTGGAAAGCCCGGAGGAGTCGGGCAAGGGGCTTAGCAGCCTGTATCAGCTGACGTTACATGTCGTTAGTGTTGCTTAGCAACCTGTATCACCTGAAGCCTATCAGCTGAAGCCTGTATGGAAACATACCTAAGCATTTTATATAGAGAGATAATAACAATAACAACTACAACAACCACAACCACATCTCCAATCAGTGATAACCTATGGAGACCGATGGCTTTGATGTCAGGCTGTGGATCCATTCTGGATTTCAATAAGAACTAGTCAGAATTCTAATTGAAGCTATCCAAGGTGCTGAACCTAATAGGGGGATTGGATTCAGCACCTTGGAGAGGTCCTTTAGAGTTCTGATTGGTCTGACTGAAAACTGTTTTAAGGTATATTGTATGAGCATTTATGATTGTACAATTCCCTACTTTTGTAAAACTATCATCTTTTTAAAATTTCCTTTGAATTGCCTTGATGGACTCGTTGCGTTTTGGAGGAGGAAGCATAAATAAGACAGAGACACAGATGTTGAATTCAACTTGGGCCTCTTTATTTATAATTTAGTGGAACATCCCTCCCTGGATCTTCATGTGACTGTGCGGGAATCATTTACTGACTTAAGCCCCCAGGCCTGTAGTTATGGGCAAGCCACACTTCAAGGAAATAGCCGGACCCCCGGCTCCTCCCTTATCAGTCACTTATTAAGTGTGGGGCTACCGCCCTATTCCACCCCCGCTCGCTGCCATAACGACAGCAAGTAGGTGAAACAGGGGGGTCTCCAAAGGCACACCATATCCTGACACGTGAGCCGCGGAGCCCCGCGGAGCAAGCCATCTGGATATGCCGATCACCCAAAACGGGTGCCAGTGCGCTTACCGTCCCTATCTAAACAATCCAATTCCCGCACATCCTTGCCACGGATTAACCTATTTATTCACCCTCCTTCCTAATACCTCCAGTATGGAGTAGGCAAAACCCTGTAGGGCAAAATTCCTACTCAGCCCCCCCTCCAAAGAGAGCGACTGGCTAATCCCATACTAGAAGAGGGAGGGAAGGTGGGTCAGCGACCAGAAAGAGGCCGAGGTTTGGTGAGGGCTGCTTATATACAGCAGCCCCACCCCGGTTTCCACGTGGCCCTGTTGCTGGGCAGGAGCGTTTATTTCACTCCTCCCCAAATGCAACGGCAGGCTTCCCGCCCAAACTTTCAGTTGGGCATTGCCGGTTATTTAGTCCGAAATGCGTCGGCAATAATAAATCCTTTCAGACATACAACTCCTGGTTCCACCCCTTGCCTTTGGCTTTTTTTGCTCACTCGTTATCTGGGGTTTCCTTTCTCTTTCGGCTGGTCTGACTGAAACCCAGAGTGGATTCACCACCTCACTGACATCAGAGTCACCAGCCCCCACTGGTCAGAGTAGCAAAAGAATCTTTTTTGCCAGATGGGAAACCTCAGAAAGTGCTGGTATCTTTCTGGTAACTGGTAAGTATAACTGGTAAGTATAACTTGGTCCGTTGTTGTTTTCTTTATACATGTTGCCCTTGGGTAATCTTATTCAATCTCATGGCCTCCAATATCATCTGTATGCTGATGATACACAATTATATCTTTCTTCTCCGGATCTTTCTCCTGATGTTCACGATCGTATCTCGGCATGTCTTTCAGATATCTCAGCTTGGCTGCTTCATCGTCGTTTGAAACTTAATATGGCAAAGACTGAATTGCTTGTTTTTCCTCCTAAACTTTCTCCTCATCCCTCATTCTCTCTTACTGTCAATGATGTTACACTTACTCCAGTCAAGGAAGCTCGTAGTCTTGGCTTTATATTTGATTCCTCGCTCTCCTTCATTCCTCATATTGAGGCAGTAGCTAAATCCTGTCGTTTTTTCCTGTATAATATTTAGGGGTGTGCACGGACCCCCCGCTCCGCTTCACTTGCAGATCTGCCATTTTTCGGATCGGGCCGCTCCGCCCCGCCCCCGCTCCGCCCCCTTCCGCTCCGCTCCGCCCGGAGCTCCGGATCCGGATCCGGAGCTCCGTTTCCCCCCCCCCCATAGGCTTGCATTGAAAGCTAAAAAATTATACAACTTTTTTTCTGTTCAAGTTAGAAACCTCATGTTTGGCACCATGACACCTCATGGGGATATACACACGCATGCCAAGTTTCAAAGCAATCCCATCATCCCCTGATTTTTGGCGAATTTTTGAAAATCGGGCACCCCACACACAACATCCCTGCGAGGTGGGCAGGGGAGGAGGGAGGGAAGGCAGGCAGGCATGCAGCTGGCATTTCTGGGGGCATAAGGAAGTGAGCCAAGGATAAGCCAGTAATGCATATAAAATGGAATAAATCAATCAATAAACAAAGGAGGGGTGGAATTAAAAGAAGCAGTGTTGCTCAATAAACAGCAAGAAGAATTTTTTTAAAAAGGCTATATCTGTCTTTTACCAGCAATAGGGGGACGTGCCCGGGGGAGGGGGAAGTAGCTGCCAGTTCAAGACAATGACAGCCACCAACAGCTCTGAGAAGAAGTAAAACGCTCACTTCAACTCATAACAGGCATTGCTCTACCACTGAAAAATGACCATTCACTTCAACTCATGATAGGCATTGCTCCACCGTTTTACTCTCTTTGGAAGGCTCTATGGCCTTCCAGTGCAGGAGAGAGTGGGGGCACGTCCACGATGAGATGCCCTAGGGGAGCTCATCCCCTTGCACCACATCGATTCAGTTGTTCACCAAGGTTAGGGTGGGGAGCAGTGCTGTGTTTCTATCTCTTATTCTTGGCTTAGTATATGATTTCAGGTTGTGTTTGTGCATTTGGTGGGGCTACTGTGTTAAAAAACATGGGGAAAAGCCCGTTCAGATGAAGAAAGAGAAGTTTCCCAGAATCCCAAGTTACCTGTTTTGCCTATGCCCTCCTCCAACTTTGGGATCATCATGACCGGGAGCTGACTCTGCCCCTCAGCCCTTTGAAAAAGGTATTTTTCCCGCCGATTTTTTAAAAACTTCTAGCCCGCGACCCGTACGATGCAGAAAGTTGAGAGTGGTCTCAAAATGACCCCCATCCACGACTCTCTGTGCACAAGAATTTTCAGAACGATAGCTTAAACCCCCCCCAGTTATCCCCGATTCTTTCCCTCAATGCAATCCTATGGGCGAAAAGCCGAAACGCAGTTTGAGCCGCGCGGTTGACCCGATTTTTAAAAAAATATTGCACGTGAACCACAGCACGCAGAAAGTTGAGAGTGGTCTCAAAATGACCCCCATCCACGACTCTCTGTGCACAAGAATTTTCAGAACGATAGCTTAAACCCCCCCCCCAGTTATCCCCGATTCTTTCCCTCAATGCAATCCTATGGGCGAAAAGCCGAAACGCAGTTTGAGCCGCGCGGTTGACCCGATTTTTAAAAAAATATTGCACGTGAACCACAGCACGCAGAGAGGTGAGAGTGGTCTCAAAATGACCCCCATCCACGACTCTCTGAGCACAAGAATTTCCAGAGCGATAGCTTCAAAAACAAAATAGTTATGCGCGATTATTTGCCGCAATGCAATCCTATGGCGAAATGTTTTCAAGATGGCGACCGGAGCGCTCCGCCTGAACTCGGAGCTCCGAAAAATGGTCGCTTCTCTTCGCCTTGCTTCTAGGGGGTCCACGGTCCGCTCCTACTCCGCCTCTGGGTAAGGCGGAGCAGGCCAATCCGCTACTGCTTCTACGCTCCTAATCGGAGCGGAGCACATCCCTAATAATATTGCCAGGATTCGATCATTTTTGTCTGTCTCTTCTGCCAAGACTCTTGTTCATGCATTGGTTATTTCTCGGTTGGACTACTGCAACCTTCTTCTCACTGGCCTTCCTTCTTCTCACATCAGTCCATTGGTTTCTGTTCACCACTCTGCTGCTAAGATCATCTTCTTGGCTCGCCGCTCTGACCATGTCACTCCGCTTCTGAAATCTCTTCATTGGCTTCCAATTCACTTCAGAATCCAGTATAAACTTCTCCTGTTGACCTACAAAGCTTTTCACTGTCTAGCTCCTTCCTATCTCTCCTCTCTCATCTCACACTATTGCCCCGCTCGTGCTCTTCGCTCCTCTGATGTCATGTTTCTCGCCTGCCCAAGGGTCTCTATTTCCCTTGCTCAGCTTCGTCCATTTCCTTCCACTGCCCCTTATGCCTGGAACGCTCTTCCAGAACATTTTGAGAACTACAAGTTCAACCGCAGCTTTTAAAGCTCAGCTAAAAACTTTTCTTTTTCCTAAAGCTTTTAAAACTTGATTTTGTTCTGACTTTATACTGTTAGTTTTACCCTACCCAGTGCCTGTTTACCCTACCCTGTGCCTGTTTGCATTCTCTTCCCCTCCTTATTGTTTTATTATGGTTTTATTAGAATGTAAGCCTATGCGGCAGGGTCTTGCTATTTACTGTTTTACTCTGTACAGCACCATGTACATTGATGGTGCTATATAAATAAATAAATAAATAAATAAATAAATAAATAAATAAATAAAAATAAAGGCTGTGCAGGAGTTAGAACACAGGCAGGTGGAGCTGCTAATCCCCGAGCAACATCAGCACCCTGAAATACAAAAACTGCTTCATCTTTCAAACCTCTTTATGACTCCACCAAAAGTAGGCAAAGAAAACTAGATCTACACCAAGCAGGATATAACACGTTGAAAGCGCTTTGGAAAGGGAATATGGGATGTGTCCTGGGCCCCAACATTTGTCAGTGCACTTCAATACCATTATAAAGCAGTAGTGTAGACCCTGCCTAGTTGACTCAGATCCTCCAATGGAGATACGTGATACCACCTTACAAGCCAGAAAGGGTATATAGAGATTTTTGGAAAACTGAAAGCGATGCTGCACATCTGTGTGGCATTGCATTGCACGTATGTCGGGGTCCAAAAAGTTTGCACGGCTCCACAAAACATCGCAAATAATACAATAATAGGAACACAAACACAACATCCGTTGCCCCTCAAAATAATAATGCAAGACAAAGGGATCTTAGTGAAATTAGCTTAGTGAAATTGGAAACTATCCTCCAAGGCCAATTACCACCCACCCACCACCCAAGATCATTTAAGTCATTTACTGTACCTGCCCAGATTTAAGATTGTCTTCACTGATCTTTTTCCAGGAACCCCTTCCAAAGGAAGCGTGGTGGGTGGCTACTCAGTAGAGGCCAGTTTCTGTTGTGGTACCCAGTTGTAGAGTGAGCTCCCCAGAGAGGCCCACATGGCGCCTAGGTTGTAGTCTCTTTTGGACCCAGGTGAAGACCTTATTTTGCCAGGCATTTCAGTCTTCCAGATTCTGCTGTTTTAAAATCCGTTGCTGTATTTTACATCTTTGCCCTCTCCTCGTTTTCATTTTCGTTTTTATTTCAGACTGCAGTTTTATACTTTTAAATGTGCATATTCTATTATATTGTGCTGTGTTTTATGGTTTTAATTGTTGTGAACTGTCCAGAGATCTTCAGCTATTGGATGGTAGATAGATGTAATAAATAAACAAATAAGTTGTGAAGGGGGCAGCCCCATTGACAGCAAAAGGGGAGAACAGCGTATGGAGCATACATACACACCTTTTGGGACATGTCCTGCAAGTCTACTGTTTCCTTCCAACCTAGCTTCCAGACAATGTTGGGTTCACACCCACAGCAAGAGGTTGGTGTGCATGCATAGCCTCAGCCCTCACTGGTTTGGGGGAAGTTCTAAAATAATTTTGCAGCAGCTACCCTACCCCCTTCCCTGGTATGTGTGGGGTTCCCCCCCCCCCAACTAAAGCATCTATGTTGGTTTGGTCAGTGACGTCAAATTTTTGGTCAACACAGTCTTTTCCCCCTATAATAGGGCTGCCTGTGGGCCCATGCTGGCAACGGGATTGTTGTTCATCACAGGAAAAGAAAGATGGCAACAACAATGGATTGTTGGGGTGGATTCCTGCATTGAGCTGGGGGTTGGACTTGATGGCCTTATAGGCCCCTTCCAACTCTACGATTCTACGATTCAATGAGATGTCCATCTCTCTTCAGCTGTCTTCCGCTCCCCCAAGTTCACAAATCTTCATTCTGAAAGGCCTGTTGCTCCAATCATCTTCCCTCCAGATGGGATTGGTGAAGGTACCAGTAGGGTTGGGTGAGATGTCCATTCTCACCCCCATCCCCCAGTTCTCAATCTCTCTCAGGGTGAGAAGAAGGGTGCTCGTGCATCTGAACCCAAGATGAAGAGGTAATTTTAAAGCTTGTGTTTGACTGAAAGAT
The DNA here is from genome assembly GCF_023053635.1 of Elgaria multicarinata webbii. Taxonomy (NCBI): domain Eukaryota; kingdom Metazoa; phylum Chordata; class Lepidosauria; order Squamata; family Anguidae; genus Elgaria; species Elgaria multicarinata. Next base: position 8,116,793 of record NC_086180.1, on the reverse strand, counting down.
TTGCTCACTAATTCTTACCTAGAAGGACGTTTCTTTAAGGAAACTTTCTCTGAAAGGGGTCTCTCAAGAACCAGCAGTTGAGGGGGGGGGGGTTTCAGTCCACCCATGACCTCAACTTGGCTTTAGCTGCAAAGCCACCAGCCATTTTCAGGGTATGGAGTCTGTCGTTTTGAAAAGAAAGCTTCGTAACTGGATAAAGGGAACAGACAGCTGACATTTCCAATGCATCACTCCCTTTGAAGCAACTATTTTCCAATGAAATCACATTTCGCAGTGTTCTTGGGAAGAAAGAAAATGTTTTCATGGGGACAAAAATCCAAGAAGTGCAAAAGAATGGATTCGTGACCTCATCTGTTCCATTTCAGGCAAAATATTGTTAAACTGCAGTCAGCATGACTGGCTGAGAGACGCTGATGAGACTGAAAGAAGAATTCAGGTCTTCACCTCGGGCTACTTTTTCATCAGAAGTTGGATGCGCACATGAAGAAGTTATTGAAAGAGCTGCAAGATGCCCAGCTGTTTTCCATCATATCCATGCAGTAGGCAGAACATGAACTAAAGACAGAAGCCATCTTGAGTTCGCCAAGCACCTTTCCTCGAGTTCCAAGTCACCATGAAACAGTAGGTTTTCAGCAGCAATTCCAGTGGGGGCAGGGTGCCATTTTCTTGTCCCTATTCTCTACCTCTAGGTGCTGGCTCACAGCCCACTCAGGAGGAAAGCTGCAGGAGCCCTGCCCTCTTTTGTATCTGGCCACTCTACTATAGCTAGTGTAGCTTTAACTGTTGTGATGAAGAGGGAATTTCACCCACTTCAATTGACAACTGCTGCAATTCCCTTTTCTACATTACTGTTAAAGATACAGGAGCCCTGTCCTCCTTTTCATATGGTCGCCCTAGAGTTGTGGAGAGAGAGATCTGGAACAGAGATAGGAAGGGTCTGTGTGTTTTGGTGGATTAGAATATGGGAGAGAGAATAGTGTAGTTTAGAAGAGGTAGAGTAGGTAAGAGAACCACAAGTTATATTGTGAAACATTGCAGTGAAATTATCATCTGAACCCGTTATGCATTGTACTTTGAAACCATACGCTTGTGAACTGAGAGAAACCATCAAGGTCTTGTTAATAAATTACATTCATTTACACCTGGTGTGGTCATTGGAATACCTGGGGAAGGGTACAGGTTGATCTACGGTGGCAGCAGAAGGGAGAAGTTTGGGGTGAGGGTGCGGATTGTATAGCTGTGAGGCCTAAGCAGAAGAAGGTGTGCCACAGGGACGGCTTCAGCATCCCAAACCCCTAGGGAGGTGGTGGGCTCTCCTACACTAGAGGCCTTCAAGAGGCAGCTGGACAACCATCTGTCAGGGATGCTTTAGGGTGGATTCCTGCATTGAGCAGGGGTTGGACTCGATGGCCTTGTAGGCCCCTTCCAACTCTGCTATTCTATGATTCTATGATGAAGGCACCTGAGCAGTGTCCTTTGGGTTCCAGAAAGAATAAGAGTGATCCAGAGTAAACCCAGTGAAAATATGGTTATCACCGTGAGCAGCACATTTCATTACGGTGTGCACCCGGGGATTTTCTTTCTTTTTTTTAAGGTGAACATTTATTGAATTCTCAATCATAAAGTACCTCATTTTTATTTATTTATTTATTTATTTATTTATTTATTTATTTCATTGTTTTTATTCATTTACTGATGCCCTACTGCACGTTCAGCTTGCCGGACTGTAGGAAGGCTGTTTCAGGTAAGGGGTGGGGGAATGAAGCAATGCTTCTCAAGCCCCAGCACTGGTGGCGCTTTGTGGTGACACTGGCCAGAGGAAAGTCTCACAAGGCGATATTAGCTTTCGGAGGCCCTCTTCCTGGCCTCTTTGAGATGTGGCTCCCAGCAGAGCAGTTTTTTACTCTGGTTTTTGGGAGCAATGGTGTGCTGTTGTGGAGGGAGGCAGCAGAGTAGCTGGAGGGCTGATCCCCCTCTGGTTCCTTACTCAATGGCCCCTCATTTTGGCATTTCTTGCTTGACACATTAGGGTGTGCCTGGGCACACCCAGCACACCCCTTGCGCACACCTATGAAACCGACCGAAATCAATGGCCCTGTTATACGTATAATCCAACCCAATGCTTTTATGTGCTATGTGGAGCTGCCTTTCAAGATGGCTCAGAAGCCGCAGCCTGTGCGAAACGTGGCAGCCAGATTTATAACTGGGACCAGAAGGTCTAAACATATAACACTGATTCTGTCCCACTTGCACTGGCTGCCTGTATGTTTCCAAGACTGTTTCAATGTCTTGGTTTTGACCTAAGGCCTCAGGACTGCAATACCTGATAAAGGGCTTCTCCCAGCATGAACCTGCCCTTATAATAGCTTCATTACCTAAGGCCTCTCCTCTGAGTGTCTCCTTCGAGGGAAGCTCGGAAGGTGGCAACATGGGAGAGGGCCTTCTCAGTGGTGCCCCCTATTATGGGACGATCTCCTCAGTGATGCCCACTTGGCACCAATATTGCTGTCTTTTCAGCACCAGGTTAAGACTTTCCTCTGCTCTCAGGCAGCATATGTTATCTGTTTATACCTTTGTATTTAAATGGGTTTTGTATTATGTGCAATATTGTATTTTTCAGGGTTTTTCCTTTTTAAAAATCTTTCTAAACTGTCCAGAGATCTTTGGCTATTGGGCAGTATAGAAATGCAATAAATGAAATGAAATGAAATGTGAATTTCTCTTGATAACTTTAATTGCCATTTTGTTATTGCATTGTTACATTCCGCTCCTGTAAGCTGCCCCAGAATGTTTTGCTTTCATTTTTAAAGATGGGATAGAAATGACTGGGATAAATAAATGATGGGAGGGGGGGGAAATGCACAGACAGAATGTGTTTGAGGGATTCATTATTATTTTTGGTATTTAATAGCAGCCCATCTCGAACAGCTCAAGGTGTAAAAGATTGTGCACTGTGAGCAGTGACCTGGAAAGGACATCGGCTGCTGAATTCAGAGAGTTGCTTTTCACTGTCGATGTTTTGGACGGAGAAGATGCATGAAAATACTGTCCATAGGATAGCAAATTTGTGAGGCAGGTAAGAATAGATGATCCATCCGGAGAAGTAAAACAAATCACCTGGTGGGCAGCCCTCCAACGACCGTACAGGCCATAGCAGAGGTTGTATGTTCAAATGCTGTTGCACAGACATATATATATATACAGATGCAGGTAAGACCCCCCTCCCCCTTGCCCCCTTACCTGGCTCTGCTGCCGTCGCCGCACAGGCGGCAGTGGCAGTGGCAGGGCCAAGTAAACCCCCTTACCTTTTTTGCGGAGCTCTGATCAAGGTGAAGGAGCCGCCTTCACCTCGATCCACTCTGCGATGCTCTGCTGCTCCCCTGATCCTCTTCGCCTCCACCTTAAGGGGAGGCAAAGCACCCCGATCCGCTTCTGCTTCTCCGGTCCGAGGAGAAGCGGAGCACAGCCCGAGTGATTAGTGCCCACATCCTGACTGTTAGAGCAGTACGACAAGGGAATCAATTCCTTAGGGAGGTCATGGGCTCTTCCACACTAGAGACCTTCAAGAGTCAGCTGGACATTCATCTGTCAGGGATGCTTTAAGGCAGATTCCTGCATTGAGCAGGAAGTTGGACTCGATGGCCTTAAAGGCCCCTTTCCACTCTACTATTCTATAATTACAGCCAGACAGGGTCCATTGTCTATAGCAGCTTGTGGTTCTCCAGGTGTGTTGTCCTGCAATTCCCATCAACCCTAGCTAGCATAGACATGATGTAGACTGATGGGAGTTGTAGGTCAAAACATCTGGAGACCCACAACACTCTTATGCCTGGTCTGTACCTTGTTATCCATTAGAAATAACTGCAAGTGATCTGAAATTTTTTAAAAATGGAGCATTTGGTTTAAATGTGATGCTGAGCTACAGAATGCTGAGATGAAACCATTTCCCCAAGGGAAGAACTGGGAATCTCTATCACCAAGTTCACAAAAAGGTAGCAAGGAAGAAAGCTGTAAAACATGTGTTACTGGTGTGAGGAACAATCCTACATTGGGAAGGGGGATGAATACACACACACACACACACACACACACACACACACACACACACGGAAACCACAATTTATGATATCAATTTATAACACTGAGTTTCTTCTGTTATTGTGAGAAGAAACATTAATTAATGAAACTTTCTGAACAAGGTAAACAAAATGATATGTGAATCTTTACGAAAGGGATCTTATGAAATTTAGTTAGCCAAGAAGCACCAAGTTTCTAAATAATTTAGGAACATGGGAGGGGGCGGTGAACAGAAATCAATCACATTATTGTTAATATTATTATTAGCATGATGATGATAATGATTAGGGCTGTGTGCCGCTTCTCTTCAGTTTGGAGAAGCAGGAGCGAGGCGGCCTGATTCGCCTCTGGAAAAGGCGGAAGTGAAGAGAGTCGGGGGGCTGCGGATCGAGGTGAAGAGGACCGCCTCAACCTGGAGCTCCAGACGCAGGTAAGTGGGGGGAAGGGGGACTCATCTGGCGCCACCGCTGCAGTCCCTGCAGTGATGGTGAAGGAGCCAGGTAAGGGGGCAGGGAGGAGGAAGGCTTACCTGCGTCCGTTGCAGGCTTCAATTCAGGCCCCGGTTGAAGCTGGAAGTGAAGGCCGAGGCCTCTTCCAGCTTCAAGCCGGGGCCTCAATTGAAGCCCGCGACAACAGACACAGGTAAGGGGGTGGGGGGTGGTTTACCTGGTGGCGACAAAGCCGGATCTCACTTCGCAGAGTGATGATGATGATGAAGAAGAAGATGTGTATCAATATAGGGCTCTCTATACAGCAATAGTAAAGAGATCCTTGCCATATATTTTTCTGCCCTAAATAGTAAAGAGATTCTTGCCCTATATATTCTTGCCCCAAAATATATTCTTGCCCTAAAGAGATTATACCCTAAACTTTAACAAGGAGTTTAAGGGCAGGAGGCAAGGAGAGGAGTACGGATGCAATGCTAATAGGGCAAGAATATATTTTTGCTCAGTTATGCATCATTGTTTAGGCTTAGTTCCAGCAGGGGATGAATAGTGCTAAGGCAGTGATGAGAGGTTGTGGGATTGCAACTCCCATCAGCCCTGGCCAGCACAGCCAATGGTGAGGGATCATGAGAGTTGCAGTCCATCAGCATCTGGAGGGCCACACATTTTCCCATCCCTAGGTTAAGGAGCAGAGTTTAGGGAAGTTGGGTGGGCCCATTTTAGTGACTGGGGAGGTGAGGTGTGAATCATGGCCATGTCTTTGTCCTACTGTCTGCCACCGTCTTCCACTGCTTGTAACCAAGGGTGTGCGTTAAAAGTCCTTTCCTTTACTCTTCTCTGGAGCAGAACTGTTGCTTCTAATCCTGCCCTCAGTCTGATGGCATCCATTTTTTCATCAGCAGTACCTTGGGTGTGAGGGCCTACCTTGCTGCTCCCCCACTACTAGCACCACTGCCGAGTCACCCCCCAAGCGATCCAGCAGACACCGTCTCTGGAGAGCTGCCCTTGCCCAAATGCTGCACTTTGAGAGGGTTCAAAAGGTTGTCACACAGAGGAGGGCCAGGATCTCTTCTCGATCCTCCCAGAGTGCAGGACACGGAATAACGGGCTCAAGTTACAGGAGGCCAGATTCCAGCTGGACATCAGGAAAAACTTCCTGACTGTTAGAGCAGTACGACAATGGAATCAGTTACCTAAGGAGGTTGTGGGCTCTCCCACACTAGAGGCCTTCAAGAGGCAGCTGGACCACCATCTGTCAGGGATGCTTTAGGGTGGATTCCTGCATTGAGCAGGGGATTGGACTCGATGGCCTTGTAGGCCCCTTCCAACTCTGCTATTCTATGATTCTTCATCCAAGCGAGGCATGATGAGGTGGCAGGAAGTCTTTATGACCAACTCACCATGCCTCACGCTGAGAAAGGACCCCTCAAAGCATGCCATCCAGGCCAGGGCTAGCTGCCCATTCTCTCAGCCTGAGCCCTCTCCCAGAGTGAGACATCAGGTGGGCGGGCTCTTTGGAGAGGCTTTGGGAGAGCAAAAGATCTGGTGGGCTCTCTGGAGAGGCTGCTTGCCCACCCGCTCCCTCAGCCCGAGGACTCTCTAGCAGGAGAGATTGTGCAGGCAGGAGGCTTCTGCAGAAAACCCGCCTGCTCTGGTCGAATCACTAGAGCGAGAGAGACGGGACTGTGTAATGTTCTTTTACGATAAAGTATGTTCCAGCACAGCTGAATTGTATTTAAGTAATCAAGGTTTGGGAGTCAATGTTCCTCCTTCTATTTGGAGTGTGCTCCTGTTTGCTTGGGGGTTGGTCTGTAGTGGAGAAAATAAACATTGTTTTGTTTGCCATATGGGAGTTTGGATTGCTTTAGATTCTTTTCCATAAATCCCTCATCAGAACCCGACATCACAACAGCTGCTCCAAGGAGTCATAGAACCATAGAATAGCAGAGTTGGAAGGGGCCTACAAGGCCATCCAGTCCAACTCCCTGCTCAATGCAGGAATCCACCCTAAAGCATCCCTGACAGATGGTTGTCCAGCTGCCTCTTGAAGGCCTCTAGTGTGGGAGAGCCCACAACCTCACCAGGCAACTGATTCCATTGTCGTACTGCTCTAACAGTCAGGAAGTTTTTCCTGATGTCCAGCTGGAATCTGGCTTCCTTTAACTTGAGCCCGTTATTCCGTGTCCTGTGCTCTGGGAGGATCAAGAAGAGATCCTGGCCCTCCTCTGTATGACAACCTTTTAAGTATTTGAAGAGTGCTATCATGTCTCCCCTCAATCTTCTCTTCTCCAGGCTAAACATGCCCAGTTCTTTCAGTCTCTCTTCATAGGGCTTTGTTTCCAGACGCCTGATCATCCTGGTTGCCCTCCTCTGAACACGCTCCAGCTTGCCTGCATCCTTCTTGAAGTGTGGAGCCCAGAACTGGACGCAATACTCTAGATGAGGCCTAACCAGGGCCGAATAGAGGGGAACCAGTACTTCACGTGATTTGGAAGCTATACTTCTATTAATGCAGCCCAAAATAGCATTTGCCTTTCTTGCAGCCATATCGCACTGTTGGCTCATATTCAGCTTGCGATCTACAACAATTCCAAGATTCCCTTCTCGTCTGTAGCATTGCTGAGCTAAGTATCCCCCATCTTGTAACTGTGCATTTGGTTTCTATTTCCTAGATGTAGAACTTGGCATTTATCCCTATTAAATTTCATTCTGTTGTTTTCAGTCCAGCACTCCAGCCTATCAAGATCACTTTGAAGTTTGTTTCTGTCTTCCAGGGTATTAGCTATCCCACCCAATTAGTGTCATCTGCAAATTTGATCAGCGTTCCCTGCACCTCCTCGTCCAAATCATTAATAAAAATGTTGAAGAGCACTGAGCCCAGGACTGAGCCCTGCGGTACCCCACTCGTTGCCTCTCCCCAGTTTGAGAAGGTTCCATTGATAAGTACTCTTTGAGTCCGTTTCTGTAGCCAATTGTGAATCCACCTAATAGTTGTTCCATCTAGCCCACTTTTAGCTAGTTTGTTAATCAGAATATCATGGGGCGCTTTGTCAAAAGCTTTGCTGAAGTCAAGATATATGACATCCACAGCATTCCCACAGTCCACAAGGGAGATTTCCCGATCAAAAAATGAGATCAAATTAGTCTGACAGGATTTGTTCCTGACAAATCCATGTTGGCTTCTAGTAATCACTGCATTGATTTCAAGGTGTTTACAGATTGACTTCTTTATAATCAGCTCCAGAATTTTCCCAGGGATGGATGTCAGACTGACTGGTCTGTAGTTCCCAGGTTCCTCCTTTTTGCCCTTTTTGAAGATAGGGACAACGTTAGCCCTCTTCCAGTCGTCCGGCACCTCACCTGTCTTCCATGATTTTGCAAAGATGATAGCGGTCCTGCTGGCCACTTCGCTGTCATGACATTTGCCACAGTGAGTGAGTGTGGCCAGTGTGGTAATGGTTCCCATGGGGGCTCTGCTGGTGGGGGAGGGGGGACGCGCCACCCACCTTATTCCCCACCTGAGCAGGGGAGTCACCCTACTTCATGGGATGGCCAGACCTGCATCTTCTGGGGAGGAGGAATGGAGGACCAAATTAGAAGTAAGACTTCCTGTTAGATGAGAAATAGAAGGGAGATATACAGGGAGCTTTGGCTATTGGGCAGTATAAAAATGCAATAAATAATTATTTATTTACACACACACACACACACACACACACACACACACACACACACACACACATCCATCCAGGAACAGGAAGATAAATGATTAAACTGGTGGCAGCACCAAAAGTAGTAATAGGGCTGGAATGGTTTTGTGAAATCATTCCCTCTCTCCACCACAGGAACCCCCAAATTCAAGGGAAAAAGGAAAAATAAATCCTCAAAAAGCTTGCAGTGAGCTCTATATAAAAGTGCTTAATAATTTGGGCTTTCTGCCTCATCCCGCTGCTAATAATTAGGTGAATCCATGCCCCCTAAGTTCAGACCCTCCAGGGGCTAGATTTCTGCTTATCGGCCTGCTCTTTTCCAAAGACAGGAGTTAGAAAAGAGAAATGCAATTGCAGACTTTGAAAGTCTATAGGGGCTTCTGTTCAATGATTCAAAAAACCCTTTACATGATAAATGAACTGATTATTTTAAAAAGCATCACAGGCATTTGGAAAGTCTGCATAGGGTTCAGCCTATAGAGGGGTGAAAAGTTTATTTGGTTTGTCTTTTGATAAAAACATAACACAACTCATACATTTTCTTCATAAACAGGATGGAAAGAACTTGAGATTAAAAGAATGCAAAGAATTCAAATGTGGGAGAAACTGAAACTGACAGAATCATCTATCAAGGCCCTGGGATTTGAGTGCTTCTTTCTTAAAAATTTGGGTTTAAAACCATGATAACATTGTATTATAGAGTTGTCACCTCTTTTTTTTCCTGACAAGCTCCTCATATTCCACTGCTACATGTAGAGATGTCATGGGTGCCTGACTGGACCCCCAGTTACTGGGGATTATGGCCAGGAGGATGCTGTTGCATTCATGTCTTGCTTGTGGGTCTCTTTCGATAGCTGGTTGGTCACTGTGAAGAGAGTGATGGACTAGATGTACCCTTGAACTGATCCAGCAGAGCTTATGTTCCCAGGGGTTGGGGTAGTGAATGGATACTGACATCACCCTAGAGGCCCTGCTGCATGGGGTTGGGGGAACAGCCCATGGGTTTGCTGTGATTCCAAGCCCTCCCATCAAGATGCGAGACAATCAAGAGGTCCACCGTTTAATCCACAAAGCTTTATTCAACAAATAAACATCTCTCCACACCTGATGGAAGTGTGAATGCTAGGAGCTATGCTCTAACCTTAATTAGCCTAAAAAGCTAGGCAGTTGCCTTTCAACTAAAACTGGACACTTTCCCCGCAGTCCAACAGGCACTTTACCTCAGGTATAGTCTTTTTGAAGAAGCCTCTGGTGAGTGGCTACCCTAAGGGACCACCTCCCACCTCTTCTCAAGTGTGGCAGACTTTGGAATCTGTCAACTCCAATGTCCATTCCCCCTCTGACCGAGGCTGAGTTCCTAGGGTGGGTGGGTCTCTGAGCCTTTGGCAACCAGTCCTATAAGCCCCTGGTAAGATTCATCCTTGACTCCTGAAGAGTCTTAAGGCATACCTACACTTAGGGAAGGAAGAGGGAGGCTCTCACGATAGCCTGATCTCAAGATCATCTCCTGTGGATACACACACAGAACGGAACATCCAGGGAGGAAGCAGGACGTTGTGGCCACCATTAATTTACTTATTTTGGAAGCAGCAAGGCCAGTCAAGCAAGAGTGAGGCCCTGCTCCATCAAAAATGTAAGGTTAAAAAATAACACACACACCCAAATCCCTCCCTGCTATCCCAGGGAGGATGTTGTTTTTGGTTTTTTAAAAAACTTACATTTTTAAATATATCACCCCCAAACCCCCTTACTGCCACCCCCTCCCCTGATGGGCACAGAACTGAACCATGCATCTCCGTGCCCATTTCTGGTGCCGCACTTACTCACGAGTAAGTGGGCACCAGGCCAGATGGGTGCCCACACCTCCTGTGGTCTAGGAATAGTCCTGGGATCATAGGAAAAAATTGAGGGTTTGTCACTGGTTGCCACAGGGATCCGCTGTGTGTCATGTGGCCACACAGGGATGATCCAGGGACAACCCTGGGATATAGGACTGGTGTAGACATGCCGCTAGAGAATCTCCTCCCCCGCTTCCTATCATGGCTGATATACTTCTGGTCCTTCACCTTCTTCAGATTCTGAGCCTGATTCAGCCCTGATTTCCCCACACTAGGGACTGATCCTGACAAAGTCACCACTAGTGAACCACAGGGTCACAACAACAGCCTGCAAAACTGGATGATAATTTCATTAATAGGACTACATATATATCAGTCCTGTGCATACTTGTGTGGCCGAGATCTAAATTAGTCCTTTGTATGCCTGTCATCTTTTACCTTCCACCAAAACAATTAGTTAACATGTTCTTCAAGTTTATCTCTTAATGAAAGAGGAAAACGACGTAGTCTTTTGGAAACAGAAGGTTATATTTTTAATCCCAGTAGTTGTTGATCCACGGATAGCTCAATCACCAACTGATCCTATTTTTTCCCCCAGAAAGATCTCCCTCCAATGTCAGCCTCACTCACTAATCAAGTGAAATCAGCCATTTGTCCTTCCAGCCTCCCTTTTCTCTCCTAATTATTCTTGGCACATTAAGAAAAAGATGACTCTAACAACTAGCCAGAAAAGCAAAAGCTAAGCAAAGTTGATATACAGGTGGTATGTTCATTATAATTCAGGTCCTCCATGTTATTCTGTGTGGATTTTTTTTTTTTTTTTTTTTTTTTTTTAGGAAGTGTTGATTGTCCTTAACAACTTTGGAAACCAAGATGGCTTAGAAACTCCATATAGCAGCAGAGGGCTGTCATCACTTTTCTAGAATCCTGGTTGATCTATAAGGTGTGGGGGGGGGGAAGTTACACCACTTAAATGTAAGGTGTGAACTTACACATCCTCCAAAAAGGGGTTTTGCTGACACAGTGGGAAAGCACTTCCATATTGCAAAATAACCCCATCGCCTTTGCACTAGCCAAGATCTGAGGCTTTTAGAGTTGTACAGAGTTCAGCGCATCATCTGTGCCAGGTTGGAGGGTCCTTGCTGAGATGGCATTTCTGGCAGCAGCATCCTGTGAAAAAGGAAATCAATGGGGAAGATTGAGAAATAAGAGGCGCCATCATACCAGTCTGGAATATGCTGGTGGAAATTCTCTTAAGGATACGGCTGTAGTGAAATGCCTCATCCACATCTCACCCCATTTGTCACCCAATTGGGAACAGACCTTCACCAGTTTGAGGGGGAGGCAGGAGAAAAACTGTCATAAAGAAAACACAGGATTTAGTTACCTTTGATACAGATGTGCAGAAAATGTTGAAACTTCAAGGAAGTTCAAAGCTTGAGCTTAAATAGCAATTAATTTCCTCCATGCCAACAGGCAGGGCAAGCCCTCCTCCAGCAGGATGACAGACAGTCCTGCTTGGCCAATCAGTGTAACATGAAGGTGGCCCCTGGCCCAGCCGCACGGTTAGGCTGTCACCGCCAGTGGGAAGGGGACGGGGCAGACAATCAAGATGCACGAGAAAGCCTGCAAATTTTGGAGGGGGGATTCACTATGCATGAGACACATTGCACTATTCATGAGCCCCTCTGAGGGGAGGGGACTGAAGGGTGAAAAGGTGGGAAAGGAGAATGTCTGCTAGTGCACATGGTTACAGGGGGTTTACAAGGAAGAGGAGGAGGAGGAGGAGGAGGAGGAGGGAGAAAAATATACACCACTGACTATGGAAGTTAAAGAACTATGGCAACAGGAAAAGGTCACATCAGCCACCAGCATCACATCAAAAAACTATACAGAAAATCTTCAGAAATTGGGCCTACCAAATACATACCCACTGACATCCAAAAAGTATTCATACTTAAACCATGTTCAATAGTCAGGAAATTTCTGAACCAGTAACAGCATGACTAAGCAAAGCCCATCATGTCCATCTCGAAAAACTCAACTACCCAAATCACTAGTGGAGAGAGATGATTAACAAGAAACCCATTTATTATTATACAAAAATTACAAAAAAGCTGATGTATCCCATAGTTGTTAAACAATACTGGTGTTGGGTACTATAATACAATAAACCAATAATTGGAATGATATTCCTACTATAAGACTATGCAAGTCTATAATATAGCCCAACAAAAACACACTAACACACTTTAGTATATTAAACACATTTGGCAATACATCAGTACATAAACATATATTCACAGATATATTATAAATAAGGTTTGTTCTTATTATATTTTGTTCTTTCCAGCGTTGTAAGTTGTTGACAGGATTTTGCAATAAATTTCCCGTTTTCGCTGCTCAAGCTTCCTCGGAACAAACGCTACAGAGATAAGATAATATTATTTATATAATCAGCACATTCAGTCTAGATATCTCTATAATTATAAAATCCAAGCACTCATTTCTAATTCAGCCTAAAAATCACTCACCCATATCAGGTTAAACCGTCAATTATAGAATATTCATCCTCAAAAACTTTCTCGCGGGGGAGAAAACCCCTCCAATTGAAGGCTGTGGAAAACCATAAATTTGGCCTTTTAGAAAATAAACATCATCTTTCTGTTTCGAAGAGTTACCAAGAGCTCCAAAAAGTTATCTTCCCCATTTAAGACAACATTTCAACTCCCCTGAAAGCACTATGTTTACCCTGAAAATGTTTGCAGGCAAAATTCAGTCTTAGGGCTAGCTATTCTGGAAAAAAACTTTCGGCAACTACTGTTAAGAGCTTGTGATTCCATGCACACACACATACCTGGGTGACTGTGCAATGCAGACATCAGCCTGAGCTGCCTAGTTTTATGAACTGGTTAGCAATTCAGTGAAGTTTCAGATGACCTTTGTACGGATAAAATATAGTCACTTGCCAAGGACTCTAAGTCTGTCGGCAATAATAAATGGAAAGTTTGCTGCTGTCTTGAACCTACAAGTTTTCCAATTACAACTGCATATGCAACCAGGATATTTTCGCCCAGAGGATTAACTCCTTTAGCTCAGGAATAATTTATTAACCTTTGAGGAAATAGAAAACAACAGGTCTTTAGAACAGAGATAATGGCTGTTCTCCAAAGTGCATTAAAAAGAAACCCTCTTTTTAAGAAAAGCGTGCATTCTAATAACTGCAATATACAGTAGCTAAATTTGGGAAGGTGGGCGAAAGGGTGGGTGGATGGGAATTTGGGGAAGGCCTCCATTCAGGTGGCAGCTGCCATTTTGACCTGGCATGTCATCATGATGTAGCATCGTTTTAAAAAGGCATTCTGTGAAAAACAAAATGGCAGCCATAAGCTGTACTAGAGAACAGAGGAGCACCAGTGAGAGTTCTACCCTCAAAATTTGCCCCATTGAAAAATAATTGAAATCCCTCCTTCTGAATAAAAGCACAAAATGGGGTGGGGGAATTTTGGCCCTGCACTAAAGTTAGCAAAATGGCCCTGAGATGTCAGAAGTGTGTGTGAAAATGTAGCTAGGGTAGTAACTGAGTGTGTGTGAGTCAGTCCCAACTTTCCTTCCCTGATGTATTTAGCCCACATAGAACCATAGAATAGTAGAGTTGGAAGGGGCCTATAAGGCCATCGAGTCCAACCCCCTGCTCAGTGAAGGAATCCACCCTAAAGCATCCCTGACAGATGGTTGTCCAGCTGCCTCTTGAAGGCCTCTAGTGTGGGAGAGCCCACAACCTCCCTAGGTAACTTGTTCCATTGTCGTACAGCTCTAACAATCAGGAAGTTTTTCCTGAGGTCCAGACGGAATCTGGCTTCCTTTAACTTGAGCCTGTTATTCCGTGTCCTGCACTCTGGGAGGATCGAGAAGAGATCCTGACCCTCCTCTGTGTGACAACCTTTTAAGTATTTGAAGAGTGCTATCATGTCTCCTCTCAATCTTCTATTCTGCAGGCTAAACATGCCCAGTTGTTTCAGTCTCTCTTCATAGGGCTTTGTTTCCAGACCCCAAGTAGTTCTTTCAGCTAAGCCCAGACCTCAAGTCATAAAATTCCTGCAGGCCTTGACATATGGCTCCAAAGCAATGTCATCTAGTCCCTAGCTATGCGATCAAATCTGAAACAAGGTTAGAGGTGGACAAATCTGTCAGTTTGAGTTTATTTCATTTTTTTCTGTCTTAAGTACAGTTTATCCCAAGCATATATATATGTGTGTGTGTGTAGGATTTTTTGTGTGCGTTTCTCCTAATACATCCAATTTTTGTACACAATTTTGCCCAATAAACACAGGGGTTTTCTGCAAGCAATTTTCTTAATGCAATACACTTTTTAAAACTACTTGTACTAATTTTTACATATACATTTCTTTGATTGGAAATGTCCATTGCAAAATTTGGAGGGGCACGTTTCAAAGATTAACTGCACTTCAGTCCAAATATTGTAACAAATGTGCAAAATGAGGTCAAAAACTAATGAATTTTCCTCCATCTCTAATCAAGGTGTGACAAAAAGTTCCTAGCAGTTGGACTTTTAAGAAAAATAATCAATAAGACTCTGGGATGGGTGGGTGTGTTTGAAATATTAACTTTATTTTATTGCTATTTTATGTAGATTCCAGAAAAGCAAAGCCCTACTGGCAATCTACCTCTGACAGCAATCTTTCAAGCATTACATTGATTTCTTATGCACACGCCATTAGTCAATGGCTTCACACCATGTCTACGAAGCCCTTACAGGTAGGTGATGCTAACTCAGTCCTGACCATCAATGAAGGTATTAGTTTATCCATTGACCTGGGTGAGGGCAAAAGTGCATATTACTATGGCAAAACACAAACTTCCAAAAATGTGTTGGCCAGCTTGAATGTGGGAGGAAGTGGTTTTATTTAAAACAGAATCAGAGGGAGGGGCCTATAATCACTTCTATGCCTAGTGAAATGCTTCCTGAAGGCTATTATTACACACACTCACACAGAGAGAGAGGGGGGGCTTAAATCTTATTTTGGAGCTGCCTAAGGGGAAAAAAACTAAGGCTGAGCCATAATTTATCAGAACATTCTCTTCTGAGAGATTTTTTGAAAAGGGTGGTGGTGGTGGTATGGGTGTGTGTGTTTTAGCTCCTCTTCAACTGTTGGAGAATTCTAATCCTCCCCCAGAGATTACTCAGCAAAATGACCTCCCCAGCTCATGAACGGCATGAGAAATTTGGGTGCAACTGTAGATCTCTCTACATAAAACGCTAAGCCAACATGTGCAATGTGTGGCAGAGAGGTTCAGAGCTATGTCATGCTGGAGGTTTTGAGCTATGAGAAGAACTTTGCATGCTAGAGATTCTGAGCTATGATGAGAACTTTATGTTGCTAAGCAACAGGATATAGAAACACATCTGAGAGTGGGGACACACAGCTGGGAGCAAGCGGGGTAGTGGCTGGAAGGGGGAGCCCAGAGAGGAAGTCAGGAGGCTCACCGGTGCACCCAGAGGCTTCAGGTTATCCCACGGGTCAGCATACAGGGAAGCAGGGGGAAGCAGCTGGGAGGGTGTGACAGAGAGGGGGAAGTCCAATGGACTCCTAGTCAGCCTCACGATCAGCTTTTCCTGGTGCCTGCAGCAAAGCCAAACTCATATGATACTGAGAAATAAAATACTAGCATGCACAAGGTCTGCGACCCTTGGTCTGGTGCAGCGTGGCACTTCTTATGTTCTTATGTTCCATATTCTTAGAGGAAGTAATTGCCTTCGTTCCTCCCCCTTCCCATTCTCCTCTCCTCGCCAATGGCTTCCTCTCATTCATCAACATGCACAATACAGCATTGACCCAAATTCTGTGCACTACCAATATAGCTTCATTCCTAACTAAACTGAGGATTGGAAAACGTTGAACAATTTCGCCTTGCCACAGAGAATATATTCACTGAAAATCCCCTCCCACTCTACCACACACACAAAAAGCACGGGTAATTTTTGGAAAGCCCTGGGAATTAAAACAACCAGGGTGAGTTTGCAGGCAAGAACCAGTGACTTAAGCACACTGCAAGAATATGGATTCTGTCACAGCTGTGGCCCTGTTACCCTAAACGGTTTGGGGCCGGGTTATTTGAAGGAACGCCTCCTCCCATATGTACCTGCCCGGACCTTAAGATCATCTACAGGGGCCTTTCTCCATGAGCCCCTGCCAAAGGAAGTGAGGGAGGTGGCTACTAGGAGCAGGGCCTTCTCCGCTGTGGCACCCTGGCTGTGGAATGAGCTCCCCAGAGAGGTCCGCCTGGCGCCTACACTGTACTGCTTTCATTGCCAGCTGAAGACCTTTTTATTATCTCAGTATTTTAACACTTAATTTTAACTTAAATTTAAATTATACTGTTTTAACTCTGTATTTTAATCTTATATCAATTTTGCTGCGTGGTTTTATCCTGGTTGTGCTTTTTATACTGTATTTTGTATTTGTGCTTTTAACCTGTTCGTTGTTTTATTATGGTTTTAATTTTTGTGAACCGCCCAGAGAGCTTCGGCTATTGGGCAGTATAAAAATGCAATAAATAAATAAATAAAATACTCCCGTCCAATTTCAGTGGGAAAAACAGGGTTGGATGAACTCAGTTTTCCTCATCACTTTAGTGTCTGGAGGGTGGCTGTCACTGACATTGATCATTGATTTTTAGGCAGAATTGGGGCCATATGTTGTTGTTCCTACCTGAATATTAAATAGTAAAACAAGAAACAGCTTGGCCATAATATTCTTTCCTGATATCAAAATTGACAACTTTGAAGGACCTGCAAGTTGCTTGAAAGAACACAAAGAACTGTACATTTCTCACCTTTCATTGTAACACCTTTAAACCTCACCTTTTAGAACTTGCAGGGTTGCTTTCCTTCTTTATTATTGAAGGCTGACTTTCTAGATCTTGAGATGAAAGATACCATCAAGCAGGAACGGTAATGATATTAATTTGCACTTACTGTGGGTTTTTCAAGCCCATAAACATCTTTCTTTCATCTTATCCTAAAATTCTTCATCGCTTCCACAGATGCTGCTCCATTGAGTGTGTGTGTGCGTGCGTGCACAAGTTTGTATGTGTAGACTACCCCGGGTCTGTTCGCTTAATGTCCAATTTCATGTTCAAGAAGTAATTGGCTGAACTAATGTTGAAAGACAAGCAAGGCCATGAAGTCCAAGGCCAGCTGCAAGCAGTATTCAGGCTGCAAGACATACCGTACCATATTGGCCTAGATCAGTGGGAGTTGTAATCCATCAGCATCCATCATAAAATCATAGAATCATAGAATCATAGAATAGCAGAGTTGGAAGGGGCCTACAAGGCCATCGAGTCCAACCCCCTGCTCAATGCAGGAATCCACCCTAAAGCATCCCTGACAGAGGGTTGTCCAGCTGCCTCTTGAAGGCCTCTAGTGTGGGAGAGGCCACAACCTCACCAGGCAACTGATTCCATTGTCGTACTGCTCTAACAGTCAGGAAGTTTTTCCTGATGTCCAGCTGGAATCTGGCTTCCTTTAACTTGAGCCCGTTATTACGTGTCCTGCACTCTGGGAGGATTGAGAAGAGGTCTTGGACCTCCTCTGTGTGACAACCTTTGAAGTATTTGAAGAGTGCTATCATGTCTCCCCTCAATCTTCTCTTCTCTAGGCTAAACATGCCCAGTTCTTTCAGTCTCTCTTCATAGGGCTTTGTTTCCAGACCGCTGATCATCCTCGTTGCCCTCCTCTGAACATGCTCCAGCTTGTCTGCGTCCTTCTTGAAGTGTGGAGCCCAGAACTGGATGCAATACTCTAGACGAGGCCTAACCAGGGCCGAATAGAGAGGAACCAGTACCTCACGTGATTTGGAAGCTATACTTCTATTAATGCAGCCCAAAATAGTATTTGCCTTTCTTGCAGCCATATCACACTGTTGGCTCATATTCAGCTTGCGATCGACACCAATTCCAAGATCCTTCTCGTTTGTAGTATTGCTGAGCCAAGTATCCCCTATCTTGTAACTGTGCATTTGGTTTCTATTTCCTAAATGTAGAACTTGGCATTTATCCCTGTTAAATATCATTCTGTTGTTTTCAGCCCAGCACTCCAGCCTATCAAGATCACTTTGAAGTTTGTTTCTGTCTTCCAGGGTATTAGCTATCCCACCTAATTTTGTGTCATCAACATGGGACCCATGAAGAGGGCACAAAGGAGCAATTGTTCAGGAAGCAACTTCAATTTGTTTTTTTATCGTACTTCCTTGACCAAAAATGGGCTCAAACACAATATGCAGTCAAAGTCCTACATTTCTGAGCCTCCAATGTGATTCACAGACCAATCACCATGTGCGTGGGGAAAAAATGCATACTTCTGGGGAAGAAAATGCACACAAAGAAACATTATTCAATGGGAGAAGGATGCTTCAAAGATGTGCACAATTGGTACTTGTGGGTCCCAGGTCAACAGCTCATTGGCCCTTTGTGAACAGAGTGCTGAACTAGATAGACCCCTTGGTATGATCCAGCAGGGCTCTTCGTATG
Source organism: Elgaria multicarinata webbii (assembly GCF_023053635.1). NCBI lineage: Eukaryota > Metazoa > Chordata > Lepidosauria > Squamata > Anguidae > Elgaria > Elgaria multicarinata. The sequence continues at coordinate 8,098,166 of NC_086180.1, read as the reverse complement.
CTCTAATATTCTTACATTTGGGTAAACACACAGGAAAATTAGGGATGTGTGAGAATTTTGTTCTTGTTCACAAATGATACAAACATGTCCAGTTTGCAAAACAATGGGAATGCAACTCTCAGGAAATTTACAGAACTTTCTGAACTTGTGTTCACATTCACATTAAAAAAATGTGCACCCCGCAAATCCTTGTTTTTGTACTTTAGCCTATGGAAAAAAAAATACATTTTTTTCCACAAAAGACACTCATGTTTGAGAATGCAAACAGGGTGAAATGAGCTTTGAAGATTAATTTGGAGAACCTCAATTAGCCCAAACTTTACATGTTCAACCACCTTTAATGAAAATTCACATGATATTTTTATGCAAAAAAAGAGATCAGAAATCTATATGGACACAAGACAGAATGAACTTTGAGATTGAATTCGGAGAACTTTGATGAACTTAAGTTTCAGGAAGCCAGATTCCAGTTGGACATCAGGAAAAACTTTCTGACTGTTAGAACAGTATGACAATGGAACCAATGACCTAAGGAGGTGGTGCGCTCTCCCACACTCGAGGCCTTCAAGAGGCAGCTGGACAGTCATCTGTTAGGGTTGCTTTAAGGTGGATTACTGCATTGAGCAGTGTGTTAAACTCAATGGCCTAAAAGCCCCCTTCCAACTCTACTGTTCTATGATTCTACGTACATGAATCCTTTCTTATATCTAATCTGTTCTTAAAGACAAGGCTCTCTCCAACAGCTGATTTGAAAGTGACCTGTTAACTTCACTGCAACAATTACAGGCTACTAATCTGTGTCTGTGTGGAGGAACTCTGTGTGTGTGTGTGTGTGTGTGTGTGCACATAGTGGGAGGAAGTTATGTGTGAGGGTGGTGATTGATCAAGAAAGAGATCTTGGGGTTGAGGTGGACAGCTCGTTGAAAATGTCAACCCAGTGTGCGGCCACTGTGAAGAAGGCAGACTCCATGTTAGACATAGTTAGAAGGACCCTTGGTCTTATTCAGCATGGCTCTTCTTATGTTCTTAAGGCTGTGGGAGAGGAAGAATATGTGTATGAGTGTCTCTGTGTGCTCAAAAGTGCATGTCACTTGCATGTGCAGCCCCCAGCCCTCCAACCAACATTGCATGCGGCCCTCGGGGCCATAAAGCTTGTGCATCACTGCTATGAAATGTTCTTATGAATGTAAATGAAGGCTTATCTATACCAAGTAGGATATTGCACTATGTAAGTAGTATGAAAGAGGTATATAAAAGGCAGGAGCCACACAACTGCTTTATAGCGGTATGGAAATGCACTGACAACTGTTGGGCCCATTGACACAGACCATATACCACTTTCATAGTGCTATATCCTGCTTGGACTGAGTCATTACTGATCTTGGAGGGACGACAGCTTTCGCTGACGTTTTCTTGGCAGGCCTTATAGCGGGGTGGTTTGCCGTTGCCTTCCCCGGCCATTATAACCTTTCCCTCAGCTAACAGGGGAGTCATTTTACCGACCTCGGAAGGATGGAAGGCTGAGTCGACCCGAGCCGGCTGCCTGAAACCAGCTTCTGCTGGGATCGAACTCAGGTTGTGGGGAGAGTTTCGGCTGCAGAAACTGCTGCTTTACTGCTCTACACCACACACGGCTCATATGTAGGAAGGAGTTCAGGCATAATGAGGAGCAAACAGGAATGGCTGGAGGATTAAATAATGGAGTGCCTACCCTCTGCTTCAGGGGTGCTTTGCAATTTTATTTTATTTTGGGGGGGAAGGGGAGACCCAATTATATAAAACCTGTTGGCAGCTAGAGCAGTCCATGCTACACACTCTTGAGACCTGAAGTTTTGCCGACAATTTCACAATGGCTAACCAAGGTCTTTGATACCACTGAAAGGGGCAAATTGATGGGTATTGTTGAGTGAAGACAATGCTGTTCTTGGTTTATTGGAACAGTCTATGTAATTTTACTGCTTTTGTTTGAAATATTGATCTTTATATACCTTTATTTCACCCCCCTAATAATAAAAAATTGTACAGTTTGATTTTAAGAGGCTTCATTTTGCACAGTGAAAAGATGAACAATTTTGCCTTGCTTGAGAGTTTTGTCTTTCAAAGCGAAGATAATTCTCCCTTGAGCTGTTTGTTTCTGAGTATATACATCAACCTGTTTTTCCGAGACATTTCAAATTCTTCTTCATTTCTCTCAATAACCTGATCCAGGAATGTGTGTGTGTGTGTGTGTGTGTGTGTGTGTGTGTGTGTGTGTGTCTCCCATCTTTCTCCCTCCTACTCCATACGTTTCTAAGATATTACCAGCTAATGTGTGAGAAACATACTGAAGCTTCTGGAGAGCTACACAAATTGAAACATATGCCACTGTCTTGTTTGGTATCAGACCAGCATTATCTACTTTGATTGACAGCAGATCTCTATGGTCCTAGGAAGGGATGTGGAAGAAATTTGTTCAGTTCACATTTTAATGCAAATGTACCTAATTGCACACGTTTGAAACACTAGGGGAAGCAACCTTCCAAATTCGCACTTCTCCGAATCTTCCAGTTGCAATCAAAAATGGGTTCCTAAATGCCTATATTAGCATTTAAAATGTGATATATTATAAGAATGGCTTGCAAAAAATGTGTATAATAGGTAAAACATGCATATAGCATGCATGCAGTAGAAGGGATATTCACAAAAATCATTCTGAATTTCCTTGCAAAGTTTTTTGGTTTTGGTTTTAAGAAAAATCTCAAAGGTTTGAGATGAACTGAGTTTAAGATTGAAAAAGTGGAAAAAGGAGAGAAACCACAATGGATAGATGTTCTGTTCCTAGTCCAAGGGAGATGTTTATCTCAGGGCTCATCTAAACCAAGCAGGATATTCCACTATGAAAGTGGTATGAAAGCGGTATATAAAAGGCAGGAGTCACACTACTGCTTATAGCGGTATTGAAGTGCACTGCAGGATCTACTCTACTGCTTTATAGTGGTACTGAAGTGCACTGACATCTGTTGGGGCCCATGACACAACTACACCAAGCAGGATATAACATTATGAAAGAGGTATGAAAGCAGTATATGGTAGGTGTCAATGGGCCCCAACAGTGGTCAGTGCAATTCAATACTGCTATAAAGCAGTAGTGTAGATCGTGCCTTTCATATACCGCTTTCATAGTGGAATATCCTGCTTGGTCTAGATGACCCTTCAGCCTCGCTAACTGAAGTCCATTTAACTAAGAGAGGAGGTCTGGAAGGAGTCAGGTCCAAGCCTTTTGCTTCATTCAAAAATATTAAAATAGTGTTACAATATTTATTTATTTATTTAATTATTTATTACATTTCTATACCGCCCAATAGCCAGAGCTCTCTGGGCGGTTCACAAAAATTAAAAACATTCAAAGTATAAAACAACAGTATCAAACCATAATATAAAATACAATATAAAATCTCAACCAGATAAAAACAGCAGCAACGCAAAATTACAAATTTAAAACACCAAGTTCAAATTTATTTATAGACTGTTAAAATGCTGGGAGAATAAAAACGCCTTCACCTGGTGTCCAAAAGCATACAATGTAGGTGGCAAGCGAACCTCCTTAGGGAGCTCATTCCACAGCCGGGGTGCCACAGCAGAGAAGGCCCTCCTCCTGGTAGCCACCTGCCTCACTTCCTTTGGCAGGGGCTCGCGGAGAAGGACCCCTGAGGATGACCTTAGGGTCCAGGCAGGTACATACGGGAGGAGGCGTTCCTTCAGATAGCCTGGCCCCAAGCCATTTAGGGCTTTAAATTTTTATTTATTTATTATTTATTTATTTATTACATTTTTATACCGCCCAATAGCCGAAGCTCTCTGGGCGGTTCACAAAAATTAAAACCACAGTAAAACACCCAACAGGTTAAAACACAATTACGAAATACAGTATAAAAAGCGCAACCAGGATAAAACCACACAGCAAAGTTGATATAAGATTAAAATACAGAGTTAAAACAGTAAAACTTAAATTTAAGTTAAAATTAAATGTTAAAATACTGAGTGAATAAAAAGGTCTTCAGCTGGCGACGAAAGCAGTACAGTGTAGGTACATATGGGAGGAGGCGTTCCTTCAGATAGCCTGGCCCCAAGCCATTTAGGGCTTTAAATGTTAATACCAGCACTTTGAAACGGGCCCGGACCTGGACTGGCAGCCAATGAAGCTGGAAAAGGACTGGCATGATGTGGTCTCGTCGGCCAGTCCCTGTTAGTAACTGTGATATTAAATATTAAAACCAGAGCTGTGCACAAATGGCCTCTCAACATTCTCCACCGTTCTTCGTGTGCAGAAAAATTTGGAGAACAATTTAACTGAATTTCTCCAGGAGATGAGAAATTCTCAAAAGGTTCTCATAGGTAGGGTTCGCCATTGGCAGGGGTTGTAGCAAAACATCTTTCCCTCTTTTTGTAAGGGTTTTTAGTTGTGTGTGTGTGTGCTGCCACTACAACTGGTGTCATCATCATTGTACAAGAAAAAAATAAGACCCGTGCATACTCTGAAGTAATACAAGCACAAGAAACCTGACCCCAGCCTATAAAAACTTCTCTGAAATTTTCTTCAACTGTGAATTTCTTTCCAAAAGTATTTTTCCCATCGAATTGAATGAGAATGGTCAACGAAATGTGGGAGAAATTTTGGCACTGCACTAATTTATACTGCGTCTATAGTTGTACATGAATTTATCCACCCTATTCATGGGCAGTGAGATCGGGGAAGCCATTTTGCTGAAAATTCTCCCATGGTGCTCCAATGGTTCAGGTCGAGCTGAACAAAAAATGTTCAAAACTGTATCATAAAAATCTTTTTCTGAAAAATTGTGATCCTATATTTCCCCTAATATAGGCATTTAGGAACCCATTTTTTATTGCAATTGCAAGATTCGGAGAAGTGCGAATTTGGAAGGTTAAGTGACTATTGGTTCACGTAGTGTCTCAAATATGTGTAATTGTGATATTGGTTGATTTAGTAGGAAACCTGGTGTCCTCCAGATTTTTTTTTTGGATCTAGCCCAATTTGTTGTTTATTCGTTCAGTCACTTCTGACTCTTCGTGACTTCATGGACCAGCCCACGCCAGAGCTTTCTGTCGGCCGTTGCCACCCCTAGCTCCCCCAAGGTCAAGTCTGTCACCTCCAGAATATCATCCCTCCATCTTGCCCTTGGTCGGCCCCTCTTCCTTTTGCCTTCCACTTTCCCTAGCATCAGCATCTTCTCCAGGGTATCCTGTCTTCTCATTATGTGGCCAAAGTACTTCAGTTTTGCCTTTAATACCATTCCCTGAAGTGAGCAGTCTGGCTTTATTTCCTGGAGTATGGACTGGTTTGATCTTCTTGCAGTCCAAGGCACTCTCAGAATTTCCCTCCAACACCACAGTTCAAAAGCATCTATCTAATCTAGCCCAATATAGACTGCAATAGACTACCTTGGGCAGCCTTCCCTAGTGTGGTGCCCTCCAGATGTTTGGACTACAACATCAGCATCCTTGACCATTGGTCATATTGATTGGGGCTGATGGGATTTGAAATTCAAAACATCTGGAGGGTGTCAGGCAAGGGTTTTTCCTAAACCTGCTACAAGAGGTCCTTTAACTGGGAGTTTCCAGGAATGAATTGGTGACTTCCTCTACAAAAGCATGTCCCCAGTCACTAAGCTATGGCCCAAAATCTTCTTCTTCTTCTTCTTCTTCTTCTTCTTCTTCTTCTTCTTCTTCTTCTTCTTCTTCTTCTTCTTCTTCTTCTTCTTCTTCTTCTTCTTCTCCTTCTCCTTCTCCTTCTCCTTCTCCTTCTCCTTCTCCTTCTCCTCCTTCTCCTTCTCCTTCTCCTCCTCCTCCTCCTCCTCCTCCTCCTCCTCCTAAACTATTTTGAATTCATTTAAAAGCAATATTTTTCAAATTCTTCAACAGATAGATACATTTGTTGACTTGATTGTACCATTTCCTTCTGGGATGCTCTCATCTCTATTTCATTCTTGGCAAATATCTCCATGATATGTTCTCAGTTTGTTCTTATCTTGGCTTGAATTCCAAGACGTATAACTGGATATTATCACACTGCAAGTAATTAAACAAAATCTTTTACAAATCCCATTGTCAGCTGCTCAAAGGCATTCGAGGAGAAGAAGTCCTTTGGCTTCTGTGCAGCATTTGAATTGAAGAAGAGCTGAATTCTTTTAAAGCGTGGAGTGGTTTGTTCTCTGCAGGCATTGACGGCCTGCTGATAGCATCAGCTCACAATCTGCAAACTGCCTGGAATGTCACTGCACCTTTATTTTTAGTTGTTTATGCTCGATAGTTGGGAGGCCTCTTTAAGCAAATCTTTAAAAAAGATTCAAAGCTAGTTAACTGCAAGCAGAAAGCAGACTTCTTTTCATTATTGCCCAAAACCAAACAATGTTAGTGTCATAACTCCTCAACGGAACCTCATTTCCTTTGCCCAGGCTGCAATCAAACTAATGCTCAGCTGAAATCACTCACCTCTTTTTCTCTATTTCTTTTAACTTTGGATCAAAAATTGTGTTTTGACCAAGGCAGCATGCATATAGCTTCCTAGAGAGTCCGCACCAGGGAACTTCGGGCCTGTGGGTCAAATCAGCCCACCTCAGGTTTCAATCCTTCCCTCCAGAATTCCTTGGGCAGTCCCATATGCTTCTCCTGGGCCTGGGGTGACCATATGAAAAGGAGGACAGGGCTCCTGTATCGAAAAGGGAATTTCATCAGCTGTCCTTTGTATTCATGCAGCACCAGGTGAAATGCCTTCTTCATCACAACAGTTAAAGCTGCAGGAGCCCTGCCCTCTTTTGTATCTGATCACTCTAGGATAGCTCCTGCAGCTTTAACTGCTGTGTTGAAGAGAGAATTCCACCAGGTGCTGCATGCATACTAATGACACCTGCTGAAATATGGTCACCCTACCTGGGTTCACCCATTTCTTCTAACCACCTATCACTGGGTGATTTTTCCAGATTTTGTGCATTTTCACTCTGTTCTAAAAAGTTAAAATGCCTCTTCTGAATTTTAGTTAGTAAGAGCTTTAAGATAAAACATCCTAGGATTTGGGGGGGGAACACTTTTGCTTTTAGTCCTACCCATCACTAGAATGCATCACTTGAATCATATGGTTCTATGTACCCTAATTCAGACATAGGTGTTCATGGTAGCATCATGAACCGCCCAGAGAGCTGTGAACCACCCAGAGAGCTTCAGCTATTGGGCGGTATAGAAATGTAATAAATAAATAAATAAATAAATAATAAACCCATATTGCAACTTGAATACTCCCTATCAGAGAACATTACTCCATGGACTCTGATGATGATTCACTGCCACTGATGCAAGCTGGTTTTCTTTCTGGAAAACGTTGCTTATATCAACAGTAGCAATGGCATGGCTCATGCAGCATGGAGACCTAAGGGAATATCTTATCTTATTTATTTATTTATTTATTTATTTATTCATTCATTCATTCATTCATTCATTCATTTCATTTCATTTCATTTCTATACTGTCCAGTAGCCAAAACTCTCTGGGTGCTTCACAAAAGTTAAAACTGCAAGTTTTAACTAGCTGCACCCAACATTGGGCTCATCTACACCAAGCTGGATATTCCACTATGAAAGCAGTATATAAAAGGCAGGAGCCACACTACTGCTTTATAGTGATATTGAAGTGCACTGCAGGAACTATACTATTGCTTTACAGTGGTACTGAAATACCCTGACAACTGTTGGGGCCCATGACACATCTACACCAAGCAGGATATAGCGCTATGGCCTTAGCTAGACCAGGCTTTATCACAGGGTAGGGTGACCCTATGAAAAGGAGGACAGGGCTCCTGTATCTTTAACAGCTGCATAGAAAAGGGAATTTCAGCAGGCCTCATTTGTATATATGGAGAACCTGGTGAAATTCCCTCTTCATCACAGCAGTTAAAGCTGCAGGTGCCCTGCCCTCTTTTAAATCTGGTCACTCTAGTATAGCTCCTGCAGCTTTAACTGTTGTGATGAAGAGGGAATTTCACCAGGTTCTCCATATCTACAAATGACATGCTGAAATGTCCTTTTCAATACAACTGTTAAAGATTCAGGAGCCCTGTCCTCCTTTTCATAGGGTCACCGTACCACAGGACGAACCCCAGGATCATCCCTGTGTGTCCACATGATGCACAGGGGATCCCGGGAACAGGGAGGGATGATCCCTCCCTTGCCCCGGGATCTCACCCTACCCTTTGAGCCTGGATTTTTCCACGGTCCCAGGCTGAGCCCGAGACTGTGAAAAGTATGGCCTGTTGCCATGGTTTGACCCGGCTCCACGCAATTACTCACGCAGAGCTGCGCCCATTGGGGTTAGGGTGGGGGAAGTAGGAAACGAAATTATTTTTCAAAAAACACACTTACCTTCAGCGCACAAGCGTTCGTGCGCTGCTTCTCCTTTAAAAGATAAAAGTGGCGGGCGCAACGCCTCTCTTCCTGAGGTCATCGCACCTCACATGTAAATGGAGGGATCTCATGTTAAACACAACGCAAGACCTTCCCTCCTCCATCCTGGATTATAAGGTAGGTCTAGCTAAGGCCTATGAAAGTGGTATAAAAGCAGTATATGGTGTGTGTCAATGGGCCCTGACAGTTTCACTGCACTTCAGTACCGCTATTTATTTATTTTTATTTATTTATTACATTTATATCCCGCCCCATAGCTGAAGCTCTCTGGGTGGTTTGCAAAAAGGCAGGAGCCACACAACTGCTATAAAGTCAGTAGTGTGGCTCCTGCCTTTTATAGACCGCTTTCAGACTGCTTTCATAGTGGAACATCCTGCTTGGTGTAGCTGAGCCCAGAGTTCACACAGTAGATGTGGCCATTTGGGATATCTTCGTAATCAGACTGGATGTGGTCCTGTTTAAGGAGGTCATGGACCTCAGCAGCATACTAAAATGGCTCTACGTAGTGCTACGACAATACCCTGGCCTTCTGAGGTCCATCACACATACCCATTTTCCCTCGAATTATCCCACTTCATTCCTTTAGCATGTGAAAACTGTTGTTGGTGTCATTGTTGGGGGCTGGGGTCACACCTGATAGAAAACAAATGTTTCGAGCTCCCTGTGTCGGTTCCTGGAGTGCCCATAGCAGCCGCCCTCTCACATACATGGCAGCTGCTCACCTCCTCAGACAGAGGTCCTGGTGGCAGCAACTCTCACGGGCTGCCTGAGGAGAGCCAGAGCCGCCAGCCAAACTTCCAACGCCCCACCGCCACCACCAGAGCCACTCAGACTGACTGAACTGAGAGACAGCAGAAGCGGCTGCAGGAGAAGCGTGCGCACTCGTGCTCTCCCACTCCCGCTTCTCTCTCAGCTTAGGAGAGGGTGCTGGTTGCCTGGTCAGCGTTGCCTGGCGGTCATGAGGAGAGAGAGGGAGTTGCACTCTGCCCGTTCTCAGAGGCACTCTGTGCAGAGTGCGCCATCTCTCCTCTGCAATTTGCTTGTTGCAGGGTGGCCGTTTCGTGAGGGGCGGGCTCATGTGCCGCCGAGGTGGAACGCTTTGCCATGGAGGGGCCGAGCCGGGGCCTGCCACTCTTTGCCTTGCGGGGGGGGGGCTTACAATGCCTGCTCCTCATCATGAGGCTCATGCCTACGCTGGCTCTGAAAGCCCTGCACCCCCAGTGGCCGCTCGGCGTCCCAGAAGAACTGGACTTTACGTAGTTCTTCTGGGGGCGCTTTTTTGGCCGGAAAAAGTGCAATCAGGGCAGGACACGGGCAACGTCATTCGAGTCCTTCATCGCCATAGTAGACTATACAGTGGCCGTCATGGGAGTCCTTTGCATGGGTTGCGCCGTGAAAACAGGCTATATAGTAGGTAGGATGAAGCTCTCAATCTCTCTTGTTTGGATCCTCAGAAATCAGCACTACAGCTGCTGCAACATTTAGTCAATTGTAGGGATGTAAGAGGCATTTCTTTTAAGTTTGCTTTTGATCAGGATTTGTGCAGTTTGCTCCTTAGGTACTGGACACAGACTTGAATGTAGCCAAAATCCATATTTTCCGAGCTTGAAATGCAATTTGTCCCGTTCCCCCTCCCCACAACAAATGTGTTTGACAGCATAGGTGCATTTGAAAAGGGCACATAAAAGAATGCCTCCTTTTAAAACATTCATTTTAATCAACGTTTCAGTCAATGGGATATGAATGCACACATTTCAAGGATGCACACAACTGATGTGTACATTTGGGAAAATATACACAAAAATACTCATGGATTTTCATGGCAAACCCCCACATGCACACATAAAAAAAAAAAAAAGCTTGCGATCTAATATGGATTTGAGTCGGAACAAACTTCATGAAGGGATTCAGAGAACATTGGTGAACTTGAATATTGCTGATTCGCACATCCCTAAAATTGATCGATTCAGTGAATGGGTTCAAAACATATTGATCAATTAAAACAAGGCCCCCAATTAATAAGGCAGGAGATGCTTTTTTTAAAAAATGCCTGTTTTATGTACATCCTGCTCTTGTTCTAGGGAATTCACAATAACAACAATTTAGCTTAATAAGGAGACACTGAGAGAAATGACCTATTGAATCCAAAGTCCGCGGGGTAACCCAACAGGCTTGACAAAGTCACAAAGGTGAGACAGGAAATCATCCATCTGAGGATGGATGGAACTACATGTTTTGCTCTGCTGCTCTCGGCACCGCCATATTGAGGCCTTCACCTTTCCCTCCAGAATGTGCAGTAATGGACCATGACATCAACATATTCTGTGTTTTCCAACCCTGCCTGGCATTGCCACTGAAGGCTGTGGAGAAACATGCAGTGACATCAGGAGGTAAGGTAAGTGTTTTCAGCAGTATCTCCCTGTCTCCCCATATCTATTTCCATCCTCAGGGCTTCCCTTAGTAGGTCTACTCTGAATCTGGAACAATGGCTGACCTTCTGCAGGCCCAGAGATATGGGCCTCATCTACACCAAGCAGGATATTGGAGTATGAAAGTGGTATGTAAAAGGCAGGAGCCACACCAAGCAGGATATAGCACTATGAAAGTGGTATATGGTCTGTGTCAATGGGCCCCAACAGTTGTCAGTGCACTTCAGTACCGCTATAAAGCAATAGTGTGGCTCCTGCCTTTTATATACCACTTTCATAGTGCAATATCCTGCTTGGTGTAGATGAGGCCATGGTCTGTACATACATAATTCACTTCTTTTGCTGAACACACTAAACAGGCCTGGTCTTATGGATGGGAGATTATCCAGGAGCAGTACGTAACCTCCTCTGAGCTCTTCAGAAAAAGAACAGGCCAGAAGTGTGGTAAATAAAATGATGCTTCAGGCCTGGCCCTTTCCCAGCTAAGAAAAAAAGCAGACCTCCCAAAGAAGCCCTACATATAACTAATCAATTAGTTTGGACATGTATTTCCCATTAACCCAGACCACGATATCCTATGTGGGTCCGGTAGCTCCTTCCACCTGTCATTGAACTTCTTGGGAATATGCTGTCAGGGGGGCAAAAGAGGACATGGACTTGACCTCAAATTTGCCTATGGTAATTGATATGCATAGGTACAGATGTAGAAATAATTTCTATAATTTAAATAGAAAAATAATACATTTCAGGATAATGGGGAAGACTGCAACATGTTCAATCTGCTGTTAAGGCTCTAACTGTTGATGACCAAATTCAATGCCCCTGTTTTCTCTCTCACTCTCTCTCACTCTCTCTCTCTCATATCATCAAACCAGACATGGACTGGATGACCCTTCAAATGGAGGACACCTTCAAATAGAGGACTATGCTTTGTAAAATTGGGCACATGATGAACGTATATACAGCATGGAAGGCTACAAAAACGTTTTGAGCTCTAGGTACTCACCTAGTCAGATGCCTGGGACTTTTCCAACTTTGAGCACACATCGTTTCCAAGGTAAGCACAGCTCATCCATCACTTATCTAGACTTGTGAGGTCATAGTGCCATCGCCTTGGATATAAACCTCTGTCTCACTGCTGATCTCCTTGTTGGACCTGACCTGGAGTTGAGGCGTGAAGAGCAGAAAATTGCTGGTTACTTTTTATCGCTCATTTTCTGTGGCTAGTATAAGAGCATATTGAACTTTGACTGCACATTTCAAGGTAAGGACCTTCAGCAAACATGAAGTTATCCTTGTTTTACGGCAAGATGAATGTTTCTGAGAGCTCACATTTGCCCTGAACATCTGATGACCTAGAGTAGTACAGCTGGAGTTGATTTAATGTCATGTTCAACGAGGAAAAGGGCCCTTTTCTTCCTCTTAAGCGTCACTTCTTCTAGCAAACATGTCTGAAAATGGCTATCAATGGCTACTAGTCTTGATGGCTATGTGCTACCTCCAGTATCAGAGGAAATAAGCCTAAATATACCAGTTGCTAGTGAACATGGGTGGGAGGGTGTTGTTGTACCGTGTCCTGCTTGCAAGTCCTTGGTCAATAGCTGGTTGGCTGCTGAGTGAACAGAGTGCTGGATTAGACGGACCCTTGGTCGGATCCAGCAGGGCTCTTATGTTCTTAAAGGCAGTTTATGGTGGTGGAAGGAGAGCTGTATTCAAGCTTTCTGCCTCTGCTTATTCATGTTGCTTTGGGTTCCAAATCTATAAAAAGGGCACGATACAGCATTGATCATAACCACAACAACTGCACATTTCTATTAGGGCTACATCATTGCAGATTTCTGAGCTGTAATTGTTTCTCTTGATCAGCTCACAGTGCTGCCTTTACTAACAGGGACTGGCTGGCGAGACCGTATTACGCTAGTCCTTTTACAACTTCATTGGCTGCCAGTCCAGGTCTGGGCCCGATTCAAAGAGTTGGTATTAACATTCACAGCCCTAAACAGTTTGGGGCCAGGTTATTTGAAGGAACACCTCCTCCCATATGTACCTGCCCGGACCTTAAGATCATCCACAGGGGCCCTTCTCCGTGAGCCCCTGCCAAAGGAAGTGAGGCAGGTGGCTACTAGGAGGTGGGCCTTCTCCGCTGTGGCACCCCGGCTGTGGAATGAGCTCCCCAGAGAGGTACGCCTGGTGCATACGCTGTACTCCTTTCGTCGCCAGCTGAAGACCTTTTTATTCTCTCAGTATTTTAACACTTAATTTTAACTTAAATTTGACTGTTTTAACTCTGTATTTTAATCTTATATCAATTTTGCTGCGTGGTTTTATCCTGGTTGTGCTTTTTATACTGTATTTTGTATTTGTGCTTTTAACCTGTTGGTTGTTTTATTATGGTTTTAATTTTTGTGAACCGCCCAGAGAGCTTCGGCTATTGGGCAGTATAAAAATGCAATAAATAAATAAATAAAATACTCCCGTCCAATTTCAGTGGGAAAAACAGGGTTGGATGAACTCAGTTTTCCTCATCACTTTAGTGTCTGGAGGGTGGCTGTCACTGACATTGATCATTGATTTTTGAGCAGAATTTCTGCTGCGTGGTTTTATGTTGGTTGTGCTTTTTGTACTGTATTTTGTATTTGTGTTTTTAGACTGTTGGTTGTTTTATTACGGTTTTAATTTTAGTGAACTGCCCAGAGAGCTTCGGCTATTGGGCGGTATAAAAATGTAATTAATAAAATAAATAAATAAATAAATCTTTAGCCACAAACAGCTTGCCAGTTTTCCCTTGCTGCCCTTTATCCCTGGACCCCCATACCAGAGTTCTGTAGCACCACCTCTCTCTTCTTCAGATCCCTCCCCAGACTTACACCTCTTCTATAAAACCCTTCTTTGACCACTCAGGGCATGTCTACATGAGGGATTATCCCGGGGATCATAGAATCATAGAATAGCAGAGTTGGAAGGGGCCTACAAGGCCATCGAGTCCACCCCCTGCTCAATGCAGACTTCGACCCTAACGTATCCCTGACAGATGGTTGTCCATAGTGGTGTGCACGGACCCCCCCGGTCCACCCCGCGGGCCGATCCAAAAATTTTGGATCGGCCCGCTCCGCCCATACTCCTCTCCTCTTCGCCGCGGAGCTCCAGCTCCGAATCAGAGCTCCGCAGTGGAGGGGAATGGTGCCAGGTAAGGCCGGGAGAGGAGGGCGGGGGGGGGTTACCGGGCCCTGCCGCCATCGCCGCCCGTGCGGCGACGGTGGCAGAGCCCGGGGCCTTACCTGTCTCCGTCCGCAGTCCATTGGTTTCTTCAATTGAGCCCGCGGTTCAACCAGGAAATCTGGGCTGCAACCGTGGGCTCAACTGAAGAAGCCGAGGGACCACGGACGGAGGCAGGTAAGGGAGAGGAGGGGGGGTTACCAGGCCCTGCCGCTGTCGCCGCATGGGTGACAGCGGCAGGGCCCGGTAAACCCCACTTACCTTTCCGGCGGAGCTCTGGATCGAGGCGAAGGATCCGCCTTCACCTCGATCCTCTTCGCCACGCTCCGCCGGCCCCCCAATCCTCTTCGCCTCCGCCTTAAGGGGAGGCGAAGCACCCCGCTCCGCTTCTAATTCGCCGGTCCGATTAGAAGCGGAGCACATCCCTAGTTGTCCAGCTGCCTCTTGAAGGCCTCTAGCGTGGGAGAGCCCACAACCTCCCTAGGTAACTGATTCCATTGTCGTACTGCTCTAACAGTCAGGAAGTTTTTCCTGATGTCCAGCTGGAATCTGTCTTCCTTTAACGTGAGCCCGTTATTCCGTGTCCTGCACTTTGGGAGGATCGAGAAGAGATCCTGGCCCTCCTCTGTGTGACAACCTTTTAAGTATTTGAAGAGTGCTATCATGTCTCCCCTCAATCTTCTCTTCTCCAGGCTAAACATGCCCAGTTCTTTCAGTCTCTCTTCATAGGGCTTTGTTTCCAGACCCCTGATCATCCTGGTTGCCCTCCTCTGAACACACTCCAGCTTGTCTGTGTCCTTCTTGAATTGTGGAGCCCAGAACTGGATGCAGTGGATGCACCGGGATCATCCCTGTGCATCCACTTGTCACACAGGGGATCCCGAGGGCAAGGAGGGAAGATCCCTCCCTTTCGCCAGGATAGCCATGATAGCCATTAATCCTGACATTTCCCATGGTTTTGGGATTATCCCGAGACTGCGGGACATGTGGGCAACACGAGGAGTCGGGAACCGGGCATGGGTACGGAGCTCTTCATGAGCTCTGTGCCCACCAGGGGTGGGAGTGAGGAGCAGGATCTTTTTTTAAAATAAACCAATAACGTACCTTTAGCGATGAAGCGCTCATGTGCTCATTTTCAGTTTTAAAAAATTGTGAGCGCAATATCCTCTTCTTCCCGGAACACTGAGTGTCACATGTAGACTGAGGGGGAGGGTCTCGCCATCACCATATCACGAGATCCTCCCCCTCCCCTCCCTAGGTCTAGACATGACCTCAGACTCCATTCCCAACTGCGTTGAAATCTAAGCATCAATTGTGTTTATCCCACCAACGGTGGTATAGATCGATGCTATCAGATTACTATTAATATTTTTGAGGAAACCACAGCAATGTAGAAGTAGTGTGGGATACCCCACGGGACTTTATTCATTCATATTGATCTATTTCTTGTGGAGGCAAAAGCAGATGTCAAATGTTGCGAGAACAGTAGAGGATCCAAGCATTTCCTACTGAATAACCAGTTCAGAAATATATAACATGGTTTGCCTTTGTTCACATGAATGGACCCTATGATTCTCAGTGAAGTGCATGAAAGATGGGGTCTATTCCCCTCCTCCTTTGCACTTTGTACAAGCTTTTCATTTGGAGAGAAAAGGCGGCTCCCTGCTCTATCTCTTTCTTCCCAGTATAATTAAAATGTGTTATTTTTTCCAATATCATCCCTCTCAGAAGAATAGAGTCATAATGTTCAAAGAGAATCCGGAGTGTTCCTCCGTTACCATCTTTCTAAAAATCCAAAATGAGACTTCAAATATGTCCCATTTCTTGGCTTTTTTCCCCATCTCCATCTGTTATCAGCATAGTTCCACACACACACACACACACACGAATGTCATGCTTTCTTGATCAGTTACAGGCTCTTGTCCTCTGCAAAATATGGTATGTTATCTTTGGTGCCTTCCTGTGGAGTGACAGATAGAGCCATGGTGCTTCGGGTAGGAGAGAAATTTGTTCAGTTCTCATTTTAAGACTAATGTGCCCAATTTAGCACTTTCAAACCACAACGAGAGCTGAAATTCCATTAGCCTTCAAAATTCACACTTTTCTGAATTTTACTTTAATTTGTTAAAAAAAAATGGAACGTGGAAGAGTAGAGGGCACCTTCGCAGGTGCCAGGAAAGGTATCTGAAGGTGCACTTATGCCAGCAATCACTATTTTTTGCCTATGTTGCCTGCTTCTAGAACATGTTCTACAGATTTTGATGCCATCACGATGAGAATTCTGTATTCCCGTGATAACTTTAGCCTCACAATATCTTGTTCAGCGCTCCAGAAAAGACACCCTGCATGTGCACAGAGACACTCTCTTCTATGATTATTTCACATACAAAGATGTACCCTATTTCTTCGATTCTATGACACACTTTTCTCCCCATATAAACTTCTCTAAAAATGGGGTGTGTCTTAGGGTTTTGGGTTTTTTTTCTGTTGGTGGTACTGAAATTAGTGTGCGTCTTACAATCGATGGCATCTTACAATCGAAGAAATACAGTATCTATTACGGAAAACAACATTCAAAAATGAGGAAAACTGCTTGCAAAAAGGTGCAGATTAGGCAAAAATATATATTGAAAAATACACGCAATAAGAAAAATATGGACAAAGCTTCCAGCATCACGCTTGTGGATTTTTTTAAAGACAACAACAACACAGTTGTTCCTTCATGCAGGATCATGCCTGCACAAAAGTCTCCTCTTTTTTAAAAAAAAATGTACCCCAGATTGTCCCTCTTTACTTCCAGGACAACTCGCTGCCCTGTGGCCCCTGAGGGACAATCCCAGAAGTGGAAAACTCTGGGATTATCCCTCCCCACTCCCCAAAGGGCTGCTGGTGTAGATGAGCCCTCTGTCTGGATCCAACCCTATGCGAAGGGAAATGTGTTTTCTTGGTTTATTGGTTTGGTTTGTATGGAGGATCGCTGAAGCTCCTGCCGGTGGTCTTGAATATCTTGGCTAACTCCCACTATCCCGTTGTCTGCTACTTGCGAGAACTTAGCATACAAGAAAGGTGCCGTTAAACATTAAACAAACAAATGGAATCACTTCACACGCAATGCTTTCCAACGGAATTGTCTCACACAGTATCCTTTCCAAAGAAGCACTTTGCACATTCAACCAAGAGTCATCCAGGGATGAGATAACAGGTAATTTATATGCAGGTGTGAATCAACACTTTCCGTCTATCTCAGATTGCTCCAGCCTGACAGCATCAACCAGTTGCTGAGGGATTGAAGTACAAATACGGCACAGTCCCGTCTCTGGCTTAGGAAGCAGCAGCCAACTGTAACACATCTGCCATCTCTCATTTTCTCTTGCTCTTTCAGGGGGAGCCGCATGGCTTAAAGGCCAAATCTCGCTCCCTCCTGCTTTGAAATTTGATCACTCTCCGATCAAATCTCTGAGAGCATCAAATCAAGCATTAACAAATAAGATGTACCATTTAATGTGCCTATTCTGTTTTATGATTCCAAAGAGTGGCTCAGATCCTGCCCATGCAACAAGGGATGGTGTCAAGGGTAGGCATGAAACCGCTGGGAGAGATCATCCGGAGGCATGGGATGGGGTACTATCAGTATGCTGATGACACCCAAATATATTTCTCTATGCCTTCGACAACAGCGTCAGCTAAGGATAGCATGTCTCCTCTGAATTAATGCTTAGAGGTGGTAATGGGCTGGATGAGGAAAAACAAACTGAAGCTGTATCAAGACAAGATGGAGGTGCTTTCTTTCAAAGGCCACAACCTAGGTTTGTAGGTGTGTCAACCGGTTCTGGATGGGGTTACACTCCCCCTGAAAGACTGCGTTTGCAGCTTGGGGGTGCTTCTGGACCCGTCGCTCCAAATGACAGCCCAGATAGATGTGACAGCCAGGAGTGCCTACTATCAGCTTCGGCTGATACGCCAGCTGTGCCCCTTCCTAAAGTCGGAAGATCTAAAGATGGTAGTGCACACACTGGTAACTTTGAGGCGCGACTTCTGCAATGCTCTCTACATAGGGCTACCTTTGTGCTTAGTCCAGAAACTCCAACTAGTTCAAAAAATGGCACCCAGGCTTGTTACCGGTACACCTAGGGTGACCACATCACACCAGTTTCAAAATCTCTTCACTGGCTGCCAATTAGTTTCCGGGGAAAATATAAAGTGTTGGTTATCACCAATAAAGCCCTACATGGTTTGGGTCCAGGCTACCTGCGGGATGGCCTTCTCCCATACAATCCGCCCCGCACATTCAGGTCCTCTGGGAAGAATCTACTTCAGTCAGTCAAAGTTAGGCTGACAGGTGTTACTCAGAGGACCTTCTCTTCTGCTGCTCCCAGACTGTGGAATGGCCTGCCGGAGGAGACTCGTCAACTTAACAGTCTTTTAGCATTCAAGAATGCTATAAAGACTAATCTCTTCCGGAAGGCTTATCCAGTGAAATTTTAGGATGTGTTTAGGATGTTCTTAGGATGTTTTAACAATGTATATTATGGTCTTAATTCAGTTTTATGTATTTTATATTTACTGCTGTTCCCCGCCTCGATTAAAATGAAGAGGTGGGTAAGAAATTATTATTATTATTATTATTATTATTATTATTATTATTATTATTAATAATAATAATAATGCATGATATTAATTATTATTATTATTAATTATGCATAATCCCACCGCCCTTGGGGGCGGTGGGATTGCATAGTGGGCATTAAGAGACAAAGGGGGCAGCGCGCTAAGAGGCAAAGGGGCAGCAGGGGGGCACTTGAGGTGGTCTTTTCCAAGAAGCACCTCTCCAGAAGGCCTTTTAAAACCCAGGGACATTTTTATGGGAGAAGATAGTTTGGTCCCAAGCCATATAGGGGAAGAATCCACACATATATTAATACCATTTAAGAAGAGTCCTTTTAACAGTGAATTGAAATGTTTCAAAAGCACCAAAATGCTAATGAAGAGACATGCCCTGCTTGGTGTGCCCTGCCACGCCGGCTGCAAAACAGAGGCCTTTGCTCTCTTTTCCCTCCCTCCATCGGTAAGCCTGCGGCGGGTAGGGGGCACTGGGCATGAGTTTGTGGAACCAAGGGGGCGGTTCCCTAAAAAAGTTTGGGAACTACTGTTTTAGAGGCAGCAATTCCTTGTTATATTTTAGCTCTTTCAGTCCGATTTTAGTAAGGCTGTTTTTTTAATGTAAACAATCATCTTCAGTTAATGTACATTTAATGTCTTTTCAATACAAAAGAGAAAACCCAATTTGCAGTCCATTAGCATACCTTGTCTCTTCCAAGATGGATGCTTTCCCCCTAGCAGTTGTGTACAAGGCGCGTTTAATTTATTGGAACACTGACAAAGGAAGCTTTTAGAAGCCACATTCCAGCTGGTGGCCTTAGAACCCTCCAGGCAGTGAAGCAATCTCCAAGTGGCAATGCCAGCTTTTGATTACAATGTCAGTGAAGCAGCTTTTAATTAACAGATTCTTTTTCCACCACAGGGATTTCGTTCAGCTGTTTGGGAGACTGTGCAACCTGAAAGGCATGGTATACGTCCATGTAAAGTATTGTCAGTACTAGCTGGAGTTTTATTTGGGGAACCGGCAGGGCCGGTGCTACCATAGAGGCCACTCAGGTGGCCGCCTGGAGCGCCAAGGTAAAGGGGCGCAGAACGCCGCACACAAAAGGTGCGCCATTCTGAAGCCGTCCGCCTGCCTGCCGGCCCCCCCACCCCAGCGTCCTGGCTTCGCTTCGGCTGGGCACCCACCCAGCTGAAGTGAAGCCACGCCTGCCCCCCCACCCCAGCGTCCTGGCTTTGCTTTGGCTGAGCGGGCAAGATGGCACCCCACGCCCAGGTATGCTGGACTGTGGGGGTGTGGATGGGTGAAAGCAGCTCACCTGCCTTGGGCGCAAAATAGTCTGGCACCAGCCCTGGGAACAGGACATAGTTCAGCGGTGGCATGCATGCTTTATACCCAGAAGGTCCCAGGGACAATGCACAGCATCTCCCTTCAAAGAGGATCTGTTATAGGAGGACAGGAAATGTTGGAATCCTGGAACGGATCCTGGTTATGTTTCCATTGATTTGCTAATTGCTGAGGAGCTGGAAGGAACAGAAGACTCAGCAGAAAACTTAAAGGTCAACTTTACACCTGGACATTGATGTCATAATTGAATAACTGGTAAACTGATTGTCTTCAATTAAGGGTTGCAAGAAGTTGCATCATTGTACAGGTAGTCTATAAAAGTAAATGTATTTCCATGTACATGTATCACTCAGAATATATCACTCAGAGATGTATCAGAGCTGTATTGACTGACCGTGTGTAAGTATTTGTTATCTGTGATTGCCATAACTAAATTATATTTTTATATGCCAGTAAAGGTTTGTTTAAACCAATTCAAATCTCAGTCTTAATCTGTGTCTTTGCTGACTTGGCTGGGAACCGCTGTAATACTCTGCTACAAAGTTATTGGCCAGAAGCCTAGTCTGTGCAATAACTAATGAGGTTGGAAAATCTCCCATAAACCTCAATCATATAAAACCGCAACAGGAAAGACCACACTGGGGATCTGCTGCCAGGCAGAGGAGACCATGACAAGCTAGTTGGGCCAACTTGGTAGCACCATATTTTTCCTATGAAGTGCTATGGCTTGCCCCAGATGTTTTCCTTTCGTCAAGTCTTGCTATGTGCGAAGATTCAGCTAATGGTTCTGCTCTTGAGTTCCCTTTATGAAAGCTGGAGAGGGCTCCGACCCTTCCAGTTATAGTCAAAAGTTTATTCTTTAAAATAATTAAGAACTTCTATTAGCTGCTGGGCCATTTTTAATGTTTTGCTGTTTAGTTTATTTATTTATTCATTGCATTTATATACTGCCCCATAGCCGAAGCTCTCTGGGCAGTTCACATAAGATAAAACTTTTAAAAACAATATACAAAAATTAAAAACCACAAAATTCACATACATTTAAAACTACTCTAACAACTTTAGGAACACTGAGTCAAAAAAACCAGACCCAGGCTCATTGCATATTGCTAAATGTAAGAGAAAAGTCTTGACTTGGCACCAAAAAGATGACAATGTCGGCGCTAGGTGGGCCTCATCAGGGAGATTGTTCCACAGTTGGGGGGCCACCACAGAGAAGGCCCTCTCTCTTGTTGCCACCCTCCAAGCTAAGAACATAAGAAGGCCATGCTGGATCAGACCAAGGGTCCATCTAGTCCAGCACTCTGTTCAAACAGTGGCCAACCAGCCATCATCCAGGGATGAACAAGCAGGACATGGTGCAACAACACCCTCCCACCCATGTTCCCCAGCAACTGGTGTACACAGGCTTACTGCCTCGAATACTGGAGATAGCACCCAACCATCAGGGCTAGTAACCATTGATAGCCTTCGCCTCCAGGAATGTATCCAACCCCCTTTTAAAGCCATCGAAATTGGTGGTTATCACTACATCTTGTGGTAGTGAGTTCAATAATTTAACTATACGCTGTGTGAAGAAGTCCTTCCTTTAATTTGTTTTGGATCTCTCACCAATCAGCTTCAAGGGATAATCCCGGGTTTTAGTATTTTGAGAGAGGGAGAAAAATGTCTCTCTATCGACATTGTCTAGGTGGCAACTGTCTGGATGAGGCTCAGTCTCCCTGGTGTGGATTCCAAGTTGGGCATGGTGGGAAACTGTCCAATTTAGTTGATAGTTGCTTTGTTAGGCTAATTAAGCTTAGAGGACAGCTCCTACCATTTGTACTCCCTTCACATGTGAAGAGGTGTCTATTTAGTGAATAAAGGTTTTGCGGATTGCATGGCTTTATTGTCTCATATCTCTGTGAGAAGGCTTAGAATCATGAAAGCCAACACAGACAGAGCCTTTCAGTAGTGGCTTCTAGTCAGAGACATCCATCCAGTGGGTGGCACTCAATTTGCAAACCCCACCTCTGCACCCCAGACTTTGGGCTGTTTTTATTCTGTGGAGCCCAACTTCCTGTACAGCGGGTTGGGCAAATTCGTGTTTTGCTTTGTTTTGTTTTGTTTTTAATTTTATGCAAATTGTAGCCATAATTTGTGCAAATTTGTGCAAACCGTGCCATAGCTGGGGCACACAAGGTCAAGCCTTTGTAATGTCCTCCCAATGTAACCATATTAGTTGGGGTGTGCATGGATCCCCCGCTCCGCCCCGCAGGCTGATCTGAAAATTTCGGATCGGCCCGCTCCGCTCCACGCCGCTCCGCCCATACTCCGCTCCTCTTTGCCGCGGAGCTCCAGCTCCGAATCGGAGCTCCGTAGTGGAGGGGAGTGGTGCCAGGTAAGGCCGGGAGAGGAGGGTGGGGGGGTTACCGGGCTCTGCCGCCGTCGCCGCCCATGCGGCGACAGCGGCAGAGCCCGGTAAAGGACCAAGGGGGAGGGGGCCTTACCTGCCTCCATCCGCGGTCCGTCGGCTTCTTCAATTGGGCCCGCGGTTCAACCAGGAAGTCTGGGCCGCAAGTGCAGCCCAGACTTCCTGGCTGAACTGCGGGCTCAATTGAAGAAGCCGACGGACCGCGGACGGAGGCAGGTAAGGGAGAGGAGAGTGGGGGGGTTACCGGGCCCTGCCACCGTCGCCGCATGGGCGACAGCGACAGCGGCAGGGCCCGGTAAACCCCACTTACCTTTCCGGCAGAGCTCTGGATCAAGGTGAAGGATCCGCCTTCACCTCGATCCTCTTCGCCACGCTCCGCCGGCCCCCCCAATCCTCTTCGCCTCCGCCTTAAGGGCAGGCGAAGCCCCCCGCTCCGCTCCTGCTTCTCTGGTCCGATTAGAAGCGGAGCACATCCCTACATATTAGTAATTTCTGTTCTCCCAGCCTTTTAAGACCTGGTACTTTTGGTGCTTTTACTTCAAGCGGTATTGATTCTTCCTGCCCATTCAAATACATTGTTGAAGTTTTGGATTGTTGTGTTTGTTTGTTTGTTTGTTTGTATGAATTGTTTTAGTATTTCGTATTTTCTTTTCCATTGAACTTTCTTTCGTTTCTTATTGCTTTGCTAGCCGCTCTGAGAATAGCCATCTATATTGACGACGCAGGATATAAATGAAGTCAATAAACAAAACCAAAGCACTTTGAACACCCTGACGCGCTGGAGTGTATTCATGCTAACAAAGAGTGCTGCATTAAAAAATGGAAATCAAATAATAATTGTGCGTGTTCAGTCAACAGGTTAGCAGCAACACGATGGGGCTAGAGATCTCTTTGTGTTCTGCTTCTTTTATTTCTTGAAGCAACAGATGTCACTTTGGCCTCCCTTGTCTCTTATCTGTCTGCTTTCCTTCTCCTAGCCTGCCTCTTCCTCCCACTCATCCTGTGTCCCTGTTGTTTTGAAGACTTCCGCTTAATTAGCCAATGTCTGCGCAGCACAATATACAGTAAATGGTATTATTCAGCCTTCATCAAAGATGTGCAATTGGCATTCACGGGAGCGAGCAATCAGAGGCACCTCTTGTATTCGCAATGCCCTAGAAGAACAGTTGATACCATCGGTGGCAAACACATTGATGATTAGTTTTGCCTTGCACTCACCCTACAAAACTCGAAAAGGAGAGAAAAATATATAAATTGTCTTGCTATGTTTTCAATGCACTTGTTTCCCGCAGCTGGACTAGCTGAACAGCAGCGCTGTCATTCCATTCAAAGAGTTATCAGTTCGGAACAAATCATTAATTTAAAAAGCACACAACTATAATAGATATTACAGTGCTTTTGTTCCAGAAACTGGATATTATTGGATGTTTTAATTCTTCCTTTAGCTGTCACAGTTCTCAGTTCTCAGGAGCCACCAAGAAGTCAGTCTTGCTAGCAGGATCAGGTTCGAGGAGGATGCAAATTCTGGTCTGCACATGAAGAGTTCCCAGGTGGTAGACAGGACTATACCAGATAGGGTGACCGTATGAAAAGGAGGACAGGGCTCCTGTATCTTTAACAGTTGTATTGAAAGGGGAATTTCAGCAGGGCAGGACCTACACTACTGCTTATAAGGGTTTATAATAGGGATGTGCTCCGCTCCGATTAGGAGCGTAGAAGCAGTAGCGGATTGGCCTGCTCCGCCTTACCCAGAGGCAGAGTAGGAGCGGACCGTGGACCCCCTAGAAGCAAGGCGAAGAGAAGCGACCATTTTTCGGAGCTCCAAGTTCAGGCGGAGCGCTCCGGTCGCCATCTTGAAAACATTTCGCCATAGGATTGCATTGCGGCAAATAATCGCGCATAACTACGTTGTTTTTGAAGCTATCGCTCTGGAAATTCTTGTGCTCAGAGAGTCGTGGATGGGGGTCATTTTGAGACCACTCTCACCTCTCTGCGTTGTCCGTGTCGCGTGCTATATTTTTTTGAAAATCGGGTCAACCGCGCGGCTCAAACTGCGTTTCGGCTTTTCGCCCATAGGATTGCATTGAGGGAAAGAATCGGGGATAACTGGGGGGGGGTTTAAGCTATCGTTCTGAAAATTCTTGTGCACAGAGAGTCGTGGATGGGGGTCATTTTGAGACTACTCTCAACTTTCTGCGTGCTGTGGTTCACGTGCAATGTTTTTGTGAAAATCGGGTCAACCGCGCGGCTCAAACTGCGTTTTCGGCTTTTCGCCCATAGGATTGCATTGAGGGAAAGAATCGGGGATAACTGGGGGGGGGTTAAGCTATCGTTCTGAAAATTCTTGTGCACAGAGAGTCGTGGATGGGGGTCATTTTGAGACTACTCTCAACTTTCTGCATCGTACGGGTCGTGGGCTAGAAGTTTTTAAAAAATCGGCGGGAAAAATACCTTTTTCAAAGGGCTGAGGGGCAGAGTCAGCTCCCGGTCATGATGATCCCAAAGTTGGAGGAGGGCATAGGCAAAACAGGTAACTTGGGATTCTGGGAAACTTCTCTTTCTTCATCTGAACGGGCTTTTCCCCGTGTTTTTTAACACAGTAGCCCCACCAAATGCACAAACACAACCTGAAATCATATACTAAGCCAAGAATAAGAGATAGAAACACAGCACTGCTCCCCACCCTAACCTTGGTGAACAACTGAATCGATGTGGTGCAAGGGGATGAGCTCCCCTAGGGCATCTCATCGTGGACGTGCCCCCACTCTCTCCTGCACTGGAAGGCCATAGAGCCTTCCAAAGAGAGTAAAACGGTGGAGCAATGCCTATCATGAGTTGAAGTGAATGGTCACTTTTCAGTGGTGGAGCAATGCCTGTTCTGAGTCGAAGTGAGCGTTTTACTTCTTCTCGGAGCTGTGGCTGTCAGTGTCTTGAACTGGCAGCTACTTCCCCCTCCCCCGGGCACGTCCCCCTATTGCTGGTAAAAGACAGATATAGCCTTTTAAA